>NW_018736444.1:0-25471 GCF_002204515.2 Aedes aegypti
AATTAAAAATATTCAAAATAAACGTTTCCGTCCGACCAAGATTCGAAGCTTCATCTTCGTAGTGTAAGTCTTGCATCTAAGCTTGACACCAACTCGCATCTGTTAGGAAGGGCTGAATTGATGTTAATGTTGTTTCTAGAACAAGTTGTCAATGCTTGTTTCCACACAAAAGACCTGATGTTCAAAATCAAACACTTTCAATTTCAAACATTATTGCTGGAGACAGTAGAGCTGATCCAAAGTAAGAACTCTTCGAATCAGTAGCGTAGCTAGGGGGGTACGGTGGGTGCGGTCCGCACCGGGTCCCAGGTTTCTAGGGGCCCCGGAATTATGGTAATATTTCGCATATTAAAAAAAAACATTTTTTAACAATTGAAATTAAGACAGGAGAGGCAAATTCATTGTATTGGAGGGAAACTGAATTGGTAATATGGGCCTCTGTAGTATTTAAACCTTTTAGAACAGTAATTTTCAAAAGAACCTCGTTTCATAGAATATTCTGGGCCATCTATAACTTGAGCATGAGGAAGCCAGGAATTGCTTTGGAAACATTTCTATTATGAGCCATATTCTAAACCAAGCCGGTCTCCAAGTGTCTTAAATGAGTGATCTTACTGCAAAGATTACTACAAGACTATTCTATAGATTTATAAATTCATCATGGAAGACCTTCAGGAATTCTCGAGCTTTGTTCAGGAATACATTCAAATACTCGTCCAAAGTTCCATCCAGAGAATTTGTAAAGATTCATCTAGTGATTCTCTCAGGAATTCAGTTTGAAATTCTTTAAATGATTTTTCAAGATATGTCAAAAGAAATTTCTTCACAATTAGCTGTAGAAAATCATTTCAACACTCGTTTCGGTACTCCGTTAATTCTCCCTGAAATTCTAACAAGCAAACTTTTTCCAGTTTTACCGCCCAGTCAACATTTCGGTGCTATATTTTTTGCTTTCATTATATATGAATATATATGAATCAAATCACTCGTATAAAATGCCTGAAAACGCTATATACACACCAAACTGGAGGCCATATAGGGTGTCAATGCTAGTAATGGACCCCTTAGTAACTTAAATTCATTCTCGACGCCTTTCCGCAATTATATCTTAGGCCGATATACGTTTTGTGGAGTCTAATAACAAGTTCAATGTCTTTACTTCACAGTACACCCATGCAACATACAAAATCATACGATTTTCCAGAGAAATATACATTTGGAAAACTGTTGTCCGAATGCCTATTATGGACCCTCCCGGGGTCCATAATAGGATTGTTTACAAATTTGACGTTGCGTATTATGGACCCTCCATTTGATTCCCATGTAATCCGGCTCGCTGCCGACGTGCCTATTATGGACCCACCTGGAAATGCGTATTATGGACCCTCTTGTGTGGTTTCATTTACAAAACTGTTCAAATATCTGTATTTATGCGCCTCAATCCAAATATTTTGCCTGAAACTGCTGACTAACAATGCAATCGAAGTTCCCCCGGTGGATTTTCATAGGAATAAGGTTGCTTTGAGTGCTAATCTTATGTTTTTCTGTAGGGAGTCCATAATACGCAAAGGGTCCATAACCGGCATCGACTCCCTACGCACTTCGCACTTCGCACGATTTTTTCAGACTTTCCATGGTCAGCAATACGATGCCACAAAATTCCGATAAAAATAAAAAAAAGTTTTCAGTGAGACTCGAACACCGGACCTTTGGATCCCTGAACCGGTACCGTACCACTACACCATAGACCGCTATATGAATATGGTGTGATTGTTTGCCAACATCAAAAGAAGTTTGCTATACAACACACACGCTTTGTTCTTTGAAGCCCACCTACCGCCAGAAGATAAAGACCTCGGGTGGCAAATTTTGCTAAGTTATTGCGATTTCATTTGATGCTAATCTGCATTGATATATGATCTGTCAGTTTATACAACTTGATGCGATTCTAGATTATACTATTTACGGCATGGTTTGTTGTCAACAAAGTTTGTCGACAATGAATCGTAGTGGAGAATTATATACAATTTGTGTTAACATTTATTCGTTTTGATTTGACATATTGTGCGATTCTGATTTTTGACGTATGAATATGAGATTTTTGGTGCACATCCTTATACGATAAGTGGTTCACTGGGCGATTTCATCACTAATAATTATCTCAGAGCTAATAACTAGAGAAATATTTCTTCAATCATTCTTCCTAAAAATTATACATAGGTTGTTCTAGAGTTGAAAAAAATCAAGTAGTTTTCATTTTGAGAAAACGATGATTTTTTTAACTATTAAGAACCACTCCTTCTGGAATTACCCCACAGATTAATACAGGAATTGTTCCGTTAATTCTACCAAGGATTATTCCACAAAATCTAACAGGAATTCTTCCAGAAATTTGAATTATAAATTCAATCGGGGATTTTTCTTACACCACTCCAAAAACTTTTAGTTCTTTCAAACATTTTATTTGTAAATATTTTTTGAAGTAATTTCTCAATGGATCCTTGAAATTGATAGTTCATTTGGGGTCAAACACCACAAAACAGTGCAACAATTCCTTCAAGAGCTCCACTCGCTCCACTCGAGATTTTCCAGGGTTTTTATTTAGAATATCCTACAGGAAGTTATGGGTTTCGTTGAGAAATTTTCCTAAAATTACTTCATCACTTTTCAGAACAAAGACATTCTCAAGAGTGTTGTAGAAATCCTGATATCTTTAAAAGACTTGTATCTAAATTATCATCTATTTTATCGGAATCAGTGATCTGTTTCGGAAATATCCATTGGATTTTTTTTAGTGATTCTATCTAATTATTTCTGGACAATTTCCTTAGCATAAAGAGAGGCAATCTTAAGGAAATGCTGGATGAATTCTTCGAGAACTTTTTGGGTACATTTTTGGAAGAATTTATTGAAGAGTTTCTAAAGAAAACTTGGTAAAAATATCTCCAGGATATATTTAAATAAAATTTTAGTTCCAATGTTTAAAAAACTTTTTATGAAAATAAGAGGAAATTCAAAAATCTCCCGAAGAAATCCCAAGAGTCCCAAGGTCTCTTAGCTTATATTTTAACATACTAACCCGCTACATGCCCTGTTGATAAGTCACATATCAATTATATGTTAGCATAGCGCCCGTATTCTAAAGGGCCCCAGAATTTGACTCCGCACCGGGCCCCGAAAGTTCTAGCTACCCTCTGCTTCGAATCAGAGTCTTCGTGTCAGTGTCTTTATTAATCATTGGTATTTAGAATTGAGTCAACAGTTTAATCCATTCATTCCAACGTGCTAATTTTTTATATGCACTATAAATGGTAGAATAAGTATAGAGTATCCTATAGATAAAACAATCATTTTAACTCAAGAATAGCTTCTAAAAATGTACTATTAGTTTAAGTATACAATTCATTTTGAAAAAAATCTAGATTTGAGACTTCTGATTTTAGAGGAAAATATTATATTGATCGTTTGGACTACAATGCAAAATTAAAAACTAAATCAATATTGTTTGTCATGAAAAATTTAAAATAGAACCTCAATTTTAAATTGTGCAGAAACCCTAACTTATTTTTTTTTATATTCGCGATAGAGTTTTTATACAAAATATTTTTTTTTTCAAGTTTCATGATAACGACATTTTTAATGTAAAAATAAGAACACGCTCCAAGGGGGGGAGGGGGTCGAGCCAAGCGTGACAAGCCTTACAAAATTTTCGGAGAACTCATACAAAAAGTGTGGCAAAGGGGGGAAGAGGGGGTCGAAAAAGTGGAAATTTAGCGTGACACAATTTGTGTACCATCCCTTAGACAATTTTTTTTGCCAAAACAATTTGGCTTAATTCATAAGAAATCTTGTCAAAGAATTTTAATTTGGCTAAATTTATTTCACATAGATATCATAAATTTAACCTGGCGTTAAAATGTGCAACCAAATTGAACATTGTTTTAAATTCCAGCAGAAAATTATTTATTGAATAATCTTATTGCTAAAAATCTAAACAATGTGTACCGTAATCCGGGGGCAAATTGATCACTATTTCACAAATTTTGTCACGTTTCCCTTCCGAATTCAAAAAATGTCAAATTTATTTCGATAAAATCAGTACTTCATTGATCTCTATCAGCTTATGTAATCGATTTTGTATGAAATACGATTTAAGATATCATAAAATTAGTTTTAATATCAAAAATTGAAAATGACACATTGGGGCGAAATTGATCACTATATAATAAAGCATACTTTATAATGTAAAATTTCCCTATCTACTAAATTTGGGTCTCCTGACTCTGAATATGATGTCAAATTTCTTACAACTCGTGTATATCATCATATTATTGCAAAATTAAACTTTGTGAATCTGCATAATACGCCTAAATGTATGCAATTTCCCTTGAAATGAGCACGTTATTCTACAATAAACGGTTGTATGAGCAAAAAAACTATTTTTGTAATGCTATACGATTTCAAAATGAGTTCAGCAATTCAAACTGAAGCTAACACAACATTTTTAACACTCAAAGTTTTCATGCAGGCTTGGCACCAGTGAATTGTTTAGTACCGACATTTCCATCAGTATTTCTAACATCTTAAAAAACTGTGAATATTTCGATGCAAAACTGACCTTGATTAAAATGAAATAGTTTAAAATCATCATTTGACATCTATAAACTAGAAAACATGGAATGTCTGTGATGGCAAGGAAGTATAAAGCATCCTTGAAAGGAAATGCTATTTGGTACCGACCTGATCAAATTCACCCCAGTGATCAATTTGCCCCCGGATTACGGTACTTAAAAGATATATATTCTTAGGAATTTCTAAAAATTGTTTGACAAATTTCAAACATAATCAAATTTTTCAAGTAATTTCGAAGAGTGGCTACAAACCATTAATTACAAATCTCAAATTATATTGTAAAATTTGTTCATACTATCAACGTGGATTCCTCCTGGAGGACAACAATTTCACCTTTATCTACTTTTTATCCACACATCCGGAATATGTTCCCGGATTAACTAAAAATAACTATTTAATCTTTCAGAAGTTTAAAAGTTATCCCTCGCAATTCCTCGGAAAATTCTCTGATTCTGTCGAATCTTAAACTGAGATATTTCGCCGATAGTTCTGTGAATTCCTTCAATAATTTTCTTAACAATTGTTACAATTCTTACGCAAAATTCGTCACCCTGCGTCAGAAGGTATCATAAATTGTCGTATGTTTTTTCCTATAAATTCTAGTGGAACATGGTCCAATTCGGACCAAGTAACAGGTTTTTGGCCATATCTTCTCAGAGCGATGAACGGCCATGAATTGTTTTATGTTTTCTAGAGCCTGATTTAGCGCGCACTTTTCTCTCTGTGGGTTTTGTGATATCCCCTACCAGGACATGACTAGACATGTTTGAACAAAATTCTCCAAAAGTCCGAATTGGACCAACCCTGTTCTAATTCGGACCCCTCATGTTCTAATTCGGACCACCCTATATTTTATCGTGTTTTGCTATGATAGTTATAAATACAACTCCGATTTGTTTGGTATCAAAGCATGTTGAACTTCTTCTATTAGCGCAAGCATAAAAAAATAACTCAATGCATGAAAAATTCCAATTTAGTTCGAGTCAGAACTAGCTCAAATAAAATGTGAGTTTCATTAAAAAAAACATGGTTGAAAAATCCGAAACTGGTTCAAAATTGAGTGCAGTGAACTTTTTCTAACTGGAATTTAACTGACCCTCGTGTATGGGAGATATCGAGATGTAGAACACATATTTTTTATAATTTTCAATCTATTATTTTGAAATAATACATTGAAGAAAGCCATTTTTGCTTAGAACAAAGTAAAATTTCAACATATTGAATCATGGCATGAAAATATTGGGTTAAAAAGTGAACTTGTTCGGGAAACTTGAAGAGACAACGTCGAGTCGCGGGACATCAAGTTGGAGAAGTATCGACATTCATTTTAGGGTAGTACGCTATGTTAAAGTGATTACGAAATTAAGCCAAACTTCAAATTTTCTAGTTCAAAACACAATATATCGGGTAAGGGAAAGTTCATCGTATTGTCCTCAGCACTCGTAAACGTTTTTTTGTATCGTAGTGTCAAACAAATTTGGAATGCTGTATCCAAAATAGGCTGTGCTAATGAGATGCTTTTCAAGTTGCTGGTTTATTGATTCTTTTTTTGGTGGTCTACCGTATTTCTTAGATTTTTTCGAAGACTTTTCTTGATCCATCTTAATATTGATGTTCCTTCTGTGATTTTCTAGCAAGTCGAGAAGACATTTACGGGGTGGAGTTTATGAAATAGATTGACTGCTCGTTGAAATGAAGAGGTCCGTATTGAACCATATCAAAAGGTTCAGAGTGGACCAACACATATTTTGAGATTTTCTAACTAATTGAGCACAAACAGTGTATAAATATATCAAAACCATATGGATAGATGAAAGCTTAGGCTCGGTGGATTCGATTATAAAATAACACAGAAAGATTGGAGAATTATTGCCAATTACAGAAACTTAATGATAATGTTAACTGATAGCACACTAGAGCACTTCAAGACAGCAAACTAATATAAAAATCAAACGAATTAACTGAAAGGCGTTAAATGTATTGTGTTAGATCCTAGCCAGACGGTGGGTAGAAAAAACGGTATACACGATCTGTACAGTAGCGCCAGTATTGAGAAATGCCTTGATGGTCCGAATTAGAACAGGGTCCGAATTGGACCAGCTTCCCTACATAAAATTTCGGGTTTATACACCAATTATTCACGAAATGTTTGGAATGTCTGTTGCCTTCCATTCTTCAAAGAAATTTGTTAGAAATCTGCAGAAATACTTTTGATTCTGAAATTAGCATATCGGTAGAGGAATCTGTAAAGAAACAATTAGCAAAATAACTGGAAAGGATAAAGAGATTTGTTAAGAAAAATATTAAATAAATCTTCCTCAAATCAGTTTTATCACTTACTGGCAGAATCCGAATTCTGGAATTGAATTCTTGTTCAATGCCAGGGTGAAACTCTTAGAAGCCTTCTAGTAGAGTTCTGGAGAATGCAGAAGTCAACAAAGGAATTCTGTAAGATTTCAAGGACAATTTCTAAATAAGATTTTGATGGAGCTACTTGAGTTTTTTTTTTAAATTCATTAGAGAGGTTTTAATTATCCTGTTGTCATAAACCTCTTGAGAAGAGATTATAAAAAAATCCCTGCTTCAACATTTTGTTGATTCTCCCTCCCCTTGCATGAGGTTTACATGGGAAACTTCGTACAAAAAATCTTTCCATACTCCAAAAAGAATTAAGGTATTCAAAATGAATTCTAGGATTCATATAAGTATGGTCCCTGATTTCGGAAAGCCCATCAGGAATTCCCCAACAAATTTTCAAAGTAGATTTATGTTCTGTAAAATATTTTATTACGAATTATTTCATAAGATCTTTTGCAAAGTTCTCAATAAATACTGCCAATTTTTTTCATGTAAAACTTTTAAGTTCTACCACAAATGTTTAAAATAGTCCCTCCTGAAAGTTTGTGTTTTTTTTTCTGCAAGTGAGAAACAACGTTTCCAATATGTTAGATTCAAATACCTTCAGTAGAAAATTCATCTGAGAGCGAACAAGAATTTTTGTAGTAAATCCACCAAAAACCACCTGAGCTTTTCTGTGACGTACATCGTCAAAAATTTCGACAAAAAGTTTCAGAAATTCTACGGTGAATCCTTGAGTTCTACGACGAGAATTCATTATTTTTTCAGAATTAAATTTATGCTGAAATCATCCAATTTTTTTTGTTTTATAGATTTTTTTTGTTTATATATAATAATATAAATTGGTTTGATTCGTACAATATTTTACTAAGAAAACTTAAAAAACATGAGGTATTCCTGAAGTAGTTTTAAACAAAATATAGAGAGTGGGTAGATTTCTTGATGTTATGGAAGAATTCCTGGATTATCATTTGGAAAGAAGGCCTTCCTTAGCCGAGTGGTTAGAGTCCGCGACTACAAAGCAAAGCCATGCTGAAGGTGTCTGGGTTCGAATCCCGGTCGGTCCAGGACCTTTTCGTAATGGAAATTTCCTTGACTTCAGTAGGCATAGAGTATAATCGTACCTGCCACACGATATACGAATGCAAAATTGCAACTTTGCAAAGAAAGCTCTCAGTTAACAACTGTGGAAAAGCTAATAAGAAAACTAAGCTGTGTAGCCGGCTCAGTTCCAATGAGGACATTTATGCCAAGAAAGAAAAATAATCGTTTGCAAAAAAAATATGGCGTTACTTGTGGAAATTAAAAAAAATACTTGGTGGAATTTCTGGAGTTTTTTTAGAAGTTGAACAATGAAGTGAAAAGGTAATCCTTTAGTGAATCTTATTGAAAATGTTCGTTTAAACATCCCTAGAATAATCACTAATGCTCCTTAGAGTGAAAAAATCTCTGGGGAATATTTGGATGGATCTCTGGTGTTTTTTTCGGAAGAATCCTAGGAAGACATCCCAGCTGAAAAAATTAAACATTTTTCCGAAGTAAATCCTGAACAAATTACTCAGAAAATCTTTGAGTATTTTCGCGGAAGGAGTTTTGAAAGAACAGTTGAACGTTCTTCGATAGAAACTTGATAGGAATGTTTGAATTTTTTTAAAGAATTTTTAATATTTTTTTATTTTGAAAGAGAATTTTAAGGGATACGGGGAGTAATATCCAATAGATTTTTTTTGATAAATCTGTAGAGAATTTCATGCGAAAAATAAATGCACATAGATCTGTGGCTGAAATTTCTGAGAAATTTCTAAGAACATTCTCCCAATTGCATCCTGTTTAATTGTTTATTAAAATCCTGTAAAATAATAGGAGAACACATAACATAACAAGAACATAGAAGAATCAATTTGCTTTTTTTTTCAGGAAGTCCTGGACCATTTATTGCTACAAGTTTTACAAGCAATCCTTGAAGAATTCCCGAGAATTTTTTAATGATTTGTTGAAGGAATCTAAAGAGAAACCAAAAGAAGAATCTGAAAGACAAAGTTGAAGAATTTGTTGAAATAACTTACGACCAAAATTACAGTCACGTGTGAATATTTCTATGCAAAATTGACCCGATTGAAAATGAAATAGTTCAAAATTATCATTGGACATTATAAACTAGAAAACATGGAATGTCTGTGGTGCCAACGAAACTTTCAGCATCCTTGGGAAGAAATGTTTTTCGGTTCCAACCTGATCTACTTCATCCCAGTGATCAATTTGCCTCCGGATTACGTTACGATACTAAAGAATGGGCTTCATTTACCGAATATTTGAGATACACACTCCCAAAAAATCATGTGATTTTACGTCTTATGGATGCACATAGAAGAAGCGAGTCAAATGACGCAAGTTTATGCCACATTTTGAATACCATAGCGTCTGATTCAGGAAATGCCGATCATAGTGACATTGTTTTCGTGTCCTTTAACATGTAAAGTTACATTTTTTGTTCAATACATCTTCAAGAATACGTTTTTGTGTCGTTTTATCATTTTCATTTACATCAAGTGCCATTCAGTCATACTGTGAATCACGTCCACAGTAATATTTACGTGTAAAACAATCCTCAATCACATGAAAATGCAGAGGGGAGTATTGCCCCGTTGGGGCGTATTACACCGAGTTACCCTAACTGAACAATATGTATTGAAAATGTCATGAAATGAAGAAAGTAAACAATAACAAATAGTTGTGATGAGATTTGAGATGATGATCATATGATTATCGGCAGGTAAGTAGTTTCAGCTAATCATAATGCTCGACACTTTTTGTGTGGACAACGAGTTGAAGGTAATTTAATTACATTACACAAGTGAAGTAAGGAGTAGAGTGTTAGGGGTCTCAGCATGAGACATGATTGTCTGCCGGTGCGGTGTAAACAAGTGTTCCTTGAAGTCGCTCAAAATTATAAGGCACGTAAGGTAATAGAGCCAAATTTAGAATGCCGTGAAAAGTGCACTGCGATCTGTCAAACTGTACCTGTACCTAGGGACCAAACGCAGTACTAGAAGTGGTACCCATTCTGAACCCGACTACTACGTCTCTATTCGTCTCTGGTCGGATATCGATTTACGTCATTACTCATCGGTCCCGTTCCAATAATATCCGCATTGCATGGATTTCAAGTGACTTTCACAAGTCGGAAGTCAGGAGGTAGGTAGGAGCGTAAGTTGGAATTTTTGGAGCGTAGAAAGCGTAAGTTTGAATTTGGAGCGTCAAAAGAGCGAGCGTAAATGAAAGTGAGCGTAAAAAGAGGTTTGGCTGTAAATGAATGGAATAGAGTTGTGTTTAGAAAAGGCTAGTAGTGATTTCATTCTGGGAAATTCTCATTAGTTTGATAATTTTAATATTGCTGTGTACCTTAGAAATGCAAATATAAAATGCGGGAACAACAAACGCGGTAAGATTTTTAACAAGGAAGGCGAAGTCGAATTTTATTTTCTTTTCTAGGTTGGCGGTGCACGCTATGACCCAATACTGATCTCTAGCGAGAAAAAATCTGATGTATACATTCGATTTTTATAATCGTCTGGTTCAGACCAGGGGGCCGATATGATGGCCATATTTTGTTGCCTCTTATCGAACGCAAGCAGCGCTCATCAATACTATTACCAAAGACAAATTAAAGACCCCCATGTCCCTTGCAGTTGCCCAAAATTTTATGGCTCATAAGGTAATCTAGAATGCCGTGAAAAGTGTACTGCGGTCTGTCAAACTTGGGTACCTTTTGTACTACCGAGGGACGAAATGCAGTACTAGAAGTGGTACCCAATCTGAACTCGAGTGGGACGGGCCTGCTATTACGCTATAAGCAATGCAGCTGGTGTGAATGTGGGAAAATGTACCTAGGCACACAAAATCTACGCATATTGTTCGTTATTATTTCCATAGCGTAGCTCGCGGTTTAAAATAAAAGTTTGTTTCATATATGTTATCATAAAAACCACAATGAAGTGTTTTTTCCTTCTTTCGGTGTCGATTCTCATAATCAGAAGAACAATTATCACGATGATAACATTTCGCAACACAAGTTTCCAACCAATATCGATGCGCGGGATAGATGGCTAAATGCCAATGCGAACGCGGATTAACCACTGATAAGTAAACCGAAGACTTTCAATGCACATTCTCACATACCAGCTTTGCGCAGTTTTTGTCTTGTTTGGCGCATTTTGTACCATTTTCACTCATACGGAAGGTAAACATTCAACAAATACATGAGTGTGCGTGAGAATTTCAACTGGAGTATAAATTTATGCTCCCGATAAGAAGGCACAACAAGACCTGTCAAATACCATAGTGAAAAAACTATGATGCTATCCTCTGGTTCAGACATAGCGTGCGGTGATATGCATCAAGGTTGCCTAAGCAGGGCTGTACATTTTCAATTCATTGAAAGTATTTTCAGTCCCCAACTGACTGACTCAAGCTTCCCTTTCGATTGAAACTCTACTGTTTCGTTTCAATCCGACAAACATTTCCTTTCATCGCAGCAAGCGTAGTCTTTCATTTCTTTCGTGCTGCCTGTGCGTCGCGCGTCATTTATCAGAGCCTCACCGCAGCAAGCTAGTCTTTCAATCGGTAGTCTCTAGCTTTAGGAGCTGATTAATTCAAATGAACGACGTGGTGGCCCGCATACTTCTCTATCTTAATTTATTACCTAACCAGTTATATACATTACTATTGCAAAAAATATGTAAAATCCAATTTGAAACATTTTGATAGATTACAATGAAATCAAATGAAACGAAATTCTTACCTCTTTCATTCCACCTTTCTTGTTCGCTGCTTTCAATAAGGTAACGAAACGAATGAGTGGCGAAAGAAGAACGAAGCGACGCAGTTGTTCGTCACTAGCGAGACGACGCAGCCAAGCCTTCGTGTTTCACAAAATGCTTTCGAAAATACACAGCCCTGTTGCTAAGTATCCTTTGGTTCCTTTGTGTTACCGCATTTTAAGCACAGTTAGACTGGATTTGCACGTCAAACGCAAACAGCAATCAAAAATAACTTCATTCAAAAAACACCTACACGCTAATGCTTCCTGTGGGCTATATTGCCTTTCGAAGGAAGCACCACACTAGACAACGGACTAGCAGGCAGCGTCCAGTGGCACAGTCTGAAAACATTTCTCTCGAAAAGAAACCCCATACTTCTTAGCCAATCGTGCTAGATGCCCTTGGTGACACTAATAGCACGGCTACGAAGCACACAAAATTATTGAGCGCCTTCCTGTAGTTACTTTTCAATTGTCGTTAGAAATGTTTTCTATTTGTTGCTTACTTTCTCCTTTCAATTATTGGAATGGTGCCTACCATCTCTATAATGCATTCGGGGACAGGTATTTCTGACCAAGTTCCTAAATTGATAAGTTTGTACCAGCATGGAGACGAAAATTCTTTTCCCCTCAACTAAGGCTTTACTGCAAGTATAATGCACAAACCAGTCGATGAGGCAGGGGGTTGACCATTCCAGAAGTTAGCCGTAAATCTTACGCAAATGCTCTCGCCAGCTTTGAACTTTCCCACTTTTGTGCAATATTTATCTATATTTTTTTTTTCCTGGAGATTTCGGCGCTCTCGCACTCTTGAAGGCAAGGGTGTTGAAGGCAAGTGAAAAAGTTAGCATTTTACTTTGACGCTAACTCCCGAAAAGCTCTTCTTGAGTCGCCGGCACATGCAGATTCCAACTTGTGGAAAGCATGTTAGTCAAATAGCAAAATATCCTGATGTAGAGTAAGATGGGGTGAAAGTTCTATCCTAGTAAAGTAATCATATTTACATTTCTACTATAATAATTGGAATAAAATATTATCACACTTTAAACTTTTCACATGTTGATTACAATTTTGCTGAACACTCAAGTACGAAAATATTTGCTAATTTTCGGACACAACAATATTAAAATGATTGTCATAAACGAACTTTTGCATCACCGGTGGGGCAAGAATGCAAAACATAGTGTGATCAAAAGTTCACCGACCGAAACACAAACACTGAATATTGATCAGAAGCCATACCAAACAAGGGTTATTTCTAAATGCATATACCCAAAAATAGCAGGTTTTCACAAAACTTAGGTAAAATGTGTAATTTTGATGATTTTTGTTTTTCGAGCAATCAGGCTTATTTCGCTAAAAATAAGAGGTAATATGTTGGATTTCTGCAATTCACATTTTTGCATGAAATAATAATTGGCTCAAACTTTTGCTCAGCTGGTACGATTTTTTGCTCCACTCTGGCGCCAAAATAGATAACAGGCCAGTTAAGTATTAATGCCAAAAATTAAAAAAAAAATACATCTGAAAGCATCGTTAGGAAGGGCAAAGTTATGCCCAATATAAAAATAGATTCAAATTTAATTTTATTTCTTTGCAATGCCGAACAAAATTACAATTTTTTACGTAGAAAACAACGAATAGTCATGACTTTTCCAAATATCAAACGATTTTTTAAATATTTGGTGTGTAAGTTACTTGCTTGAAAAGCACTCGAACCACCAAATCATTTAAAACATCTGATTTGAATTCATCTAGAAATTTTTAAAATAATCTTTTGCCCACCTTACCCTACTGATGCCTGCATGTGCAGGCGAATGGTACAGCCGGTATGCAGTATGGTGCAAAGTGTAAAGTTTCCACAATTTTCGCTTGATTTTCCACTCGATCCCAATAAATTATGCAGAGTATCTCGTTTACTTTCCCAAGCAGGGCGTTGAGTGCATTTGATCCTGATCAATCTGTTCGTTTCGGACGACTGCGTACGTGAATGTAGTTTCCGGTTGATGTGTGTGTGTATGCGTTCAAAATTCAATTTCGGTTTAGTAAGGTTTAGAATGCAATTGAAAATGGGAAGCATAGCAAACATAAAAACGACGATTTACTTGATTGATCATTTCTCTCTCTCGTGGTTGAGTAATCAAAAGCAGTGATACTCAATGTAGATTTCTGTCTGAATTTTTCTGGGCACACATTTTCCATATCATAATGAAAGCAAGTTTGACAATACTAAAATGAATTAAGTATTGCCAAACACTGTAGATTTAAGGTTCTGCTTACAATTTTGTTGCAATGATTTATAATTTTGAAAGTGTTTATCAGGTTTGTAGTTTCGGATAAATTTGATAATTTGTCAACAGTTTCATTCGCTTGGTTTGAACTTTCTAATATCCATATTTAAATTTTCGATAAAGAATATAATTTTTCGATCTGTCTACACTATATGCAATAAATTAAATCGTGTTGCCACAATGATCAATTTCACACGATTTTATGGCACAAAACGCGATTTAGAAGTCCCTGTAACACATCGTTGTCGGAATGATGAAATCGTGTGAAACAAGCGTACCAATTGTTCATACCGGAATCCTCCCGACACATACGGGTCATCTATATTTGCTTACGTCGTCCAAACGCTTTCTTCAGACATATCTACCAAGCAGCTTGAAAGAACTCTCGGGGAATTCACCCGACTGTAAAAGCGTGCCATTAAAAGCTGCTATGATGACGAGCATCGAGAGCGGAATTTGCAAATCCAGATCTTGAGTTCCTAATTGGATTGCTTTTGTCTCGGTGCATTGCTATTTCTGAATTGTTGTTTGTTTTCTGCTTCCTATTGCGATTTCCACGATCAAACTTGCGCCGAACGAACGAAAGAAACGAGACCAGACATGGCAATCAATTGTCTCGTTTCCCTTTTGCGCCCGTTGTGGTGTTTATTTCCTGTTCCATTTTCCACAACATCCGTCCGGGTCCTACAGTAACAATTGTTCATATAGATGAATCTAGATTTACTGTTCCCTTCGCTCCAACTTAAACTGGGAAGATAGGGCTGTCAGGGTCAGAGACGGAGAAAGATAACCGGTGATCTGAGATTAACTTGTCTGCCTTACTTATTAACCACTAGCTATTTATCAGAGCGTATACCGTTTTGAAGCACTCGGATTATAAAGTTTACACCATGATTAGGATGTCACGGTGAAGAAGCCAGTGATAATGTCAAATGGCAATTTTCGAACCAATTGAAAAATTAAAATATTACCTTTAAATTCTTCATTGAACCAAAATTGTTACTGAGACTTAGTCATACAGGGGATAGGCAAAATGATTGAGATAGGCAAATTTTGCCCAAATTCAAATGCTTATAACTTTATGAAAAATGAATGAAATTGGATGCATCTGGAAGCAGTCGACGGCAATATGGTCCAGTTTTAGGAACTTTCTTGGCCATGCATATTGGCCACTGACACCGGAGATGTTCCGGATTTTCTGAGGTCATGTCCAAATGTTATTTTTTTTGTCGCTTGTATTTTTGTGCGGTGTAAAGTTAGATAGATGTTTGCAATTTTCCTAGAAACTAGAACTAATAGGAAGTTGAATGCCACCGGACGCATTAAGATTGGTTGGAAATCTTCAGAAATATGACCATTTCCGTAAAACTGGTTCCGGAAAGCATGGTCAGTCATGTTTGTATTTCCAATCATGTAAATATTATCCGGAGCTATATCCAAGTGGACATCAACCTTAAAAATGATGTTTTCCTGCAGCGTATTCAGAACCATTAGATGCACAGACCACTCTATAGAAGGTTCCAGGTGCCCTGGGGGAAGTGGTCAATTAGGAACATATCTGGAACCATATCAATATGGGCATCAAACTTCATGATTTTCAAAGGTTATGCTTTCCTAAGCATTTCCAGCACCACCGGCTGCCATGACCACTTTATAGTAGATTCCAGGTGCCCCGGGGATGTGGCCAATTCAAAACATGTCCAGTGCCAGTGACGCCGACGGGATGGAATGGCCACAAATATTTCGTCACTTTCATCGACGATTGGTCGAGGTTTACGGTGGTGTACCTTCTTCACTCAAAGGATTGAAGTGGCACAGCGTTTTGAGGAGTATGAAGCACAGATGACTGCCAAGTTTAGTGTAAAAATTTCTCGCTTCCGTTCCGATAATGGCGGGGAGTATACCTGCAAGGAAAATGCGATCCTTTTGTCAACGGAAAGGCATTAACATGGAGTTTACTGTACCTTATTGTCCAGAGCAGAACGGCACTAGCGAACGGATGAACCGAACACTAGTCGAGAAGGCTCGTTCGATGGTGTTCGATTCCGGGATTGATCGCATCTTCTGGGGTGAAGCGGTGCAGACCGCTGCGTTCTTGGCGAATAGGTGTCCGGCCAGTGCCATAGGTCAGAAGTTGACACCGTACGAGTTGTTCGAAGGAAGAAAAACCTGATGTGTCAAAATTGCGAGTGTTTGGATCCGTGGCCTACTGGTGGTACGAATGGTTATCGAGTTTGGAAGCCCCAGGAGCGGAAAATCGTGACTGTTCGGGATGTGATTATCGACGAGGATTCGAGAGTGAGTGCAAATAAGAAGAAGATTATGAAGAAAGAAGAAAAGTGGACTGAAAGTGTGGTCGGCCCCCCCAATTATTGATGATCAAGGGGATTCCGATAATGAAGAAGAAAACGAACATGAACCATATGAAGAAGAACAAGAAGTGCCTGAACGTGAAGTGTCCGAGATCTTCGATTCGTGTGATGATACTCTGGAAGATGAAACTGTTGATGAAGCAAGTGGTGGTGAGACGACCGGTGCGACGTCATCGGGTCGAGTTACGAAGCCACCCGTGTGGGCAAAGGACTATGACATGACTTTTGCTGGTGTTGCCCTGGGTGCATTGGACTACGTGGAAAATCTTCCGGACAGTATCGCGGAATTGAAGAAGAGGTCTGATTGGCCGAAGTGGCAAGCGGCAATTCAAGATGAAATGGATTCTTTGCGACGGAACAAAACCTGGACTCTGGAAAAACTATCGAAGGGTCGAGTGCCAGTTTCGTGTAAGTGGGTTTTTCGGGTAAAACCTGGCGAAAAATGGAAGTCCGGTTCGGTATAAGGCTCGGCTTGTCGCTAGAGGTTTTAGCCAACGTTTCGGGTTTGATTATACTGAAACCTACTCGCCGGTTGTGAAGTTGGATACGTTGCGCACCATGCTGGCTGTGGCAAATCAGGAAAGGATGTTTGTACACCAGATGGACGTCCGCACGGCTTTTCTCAATGGTGATCTGAGTGAGGAAATCTATATGTCACAACCTGAAGGTTTCGTAAAAGGAGAGGATTTGGTCTGTCGTCTACATAAGTCGCTTTACGGCCTCAAGCAGGCGTCAAAAGCTTGGAATGATCGTTTCCATCGATTCGTTGCCCGGCTAGGATTCCAGAGGAGTAACAGCGATCAGTGTCTGTACTGGAAAGGTGAGATGGACAATAGGATCTATCTAATCCTATATGTAGATGATATTCTGGTCATCGGACGCAACTTGAAGGAGATAAAAATTGTCAAGGGATGTCTTTCAAAGGAGTTCGATACGACTGACGTTGGTGAGGTCACAAGCTTTCTTGGCATGCGCATTGAAAGGAATGTGGAAAAGCGGATTTTGCGCATTAGCCAGAGAAGATACCTGGAGGGTTTGTTGAACCGTTTCAACATGAACGACTGTAAACCCAGCAAAGTGCCTATGGAGTGTCGGCTGAAACTTCAGAAGGGAGAAGAGTCACAGCGTACATCGAAACCGTATAGAGAGCTAATTCGAGTGTACGAAGGTACGGTACTGCCATCTGGGAAAAGTTTGCTCGATGCGTGAAGCGTCGAAAATTTTACCCGGCAAGGTATAGGAAGCGAAATTTCAAATGCTCATATAAAATTAACTACAATAGTTATTTAAAATCTTTTCAGTATATGTTGATATACTTTTGATGGGCTACATTATAGGCATATCATTTTGAGTTTTATATTTTTTTCTCAATATGCTGCTGATTCTATAGTTGATCAATAGTCTAACCCCGTACACTTAACAGAATTTAATTGAAAAGTGTTTTGAATTTTTTAGAAGCACTTGAAAATTGACTTCCTATGCTTTGCCATGTAAAATAATCGGAGCTTCACGCATAGGGTCAACTGTGGTAATTACCTTCGTAGACGCGAATAGGTTGTTTAATGTACGTAACATTGACTACTCGTCCAGATCTTTGTGCTTCGGTCAACTATTACAGCCAGTTCCAAAGTTGTCCAACTGAGGAACATTGGACACATCTCAAACGGCTCCTCAGATACATCAAGGGTACTGTGGACCTAGGACTGGAGTATAGAGGTGATGATAATGCAGAAATAATAACGGCTTATTGTGATGCGGATTGGGCAACAGTATCATCGACAGACGTTCTGTGACGGGTTATGTCTTCAGAGTGTTCGGCTGTGTAACGACTATGCCAGGAAACAACAAACTGTATCATTGTCATCGACGGAAGCCGAATTGGTCGCACTCAGTACAGCAGTTTGTGAAGGTGTATGGCTGATTCGATTGTTGGAGGAAATAGGTTACAAGCTGAATGTTCCCGTAACGTACTTTGAAGATAACCAGTCAACCATAAAAGTTGCAAATGATCCCAAGGACCATGGCAGATTGAAACATGTTGACGTGAAGCTGCAGTACATCAGAAGTTTGATTCAGCAGGGGCGTATTCGACTGGAGTACATTCCATCGGAACAGCAAGTGGCTGACATCATGACAAAGTCTCTACCTGGTGGACCATTTTGTCGACTGCGAGAGGAACTGAACCTCTCAATGATCTGAAATTGAGCAGGGGTGATGAAGTATACAATTTCTGATTAGTGTGTAAGCGATTCTTTTATGCATAGCGCCCAATGCTATTTCCGATGTTTTCGCGGCAAGCGCTGTTTGTGTGTTTGCCTTTCATTAGTATTCTGAACTCAATAAGAGAAAGTCAACAATAAATGTTCGCGGTTTTATTAAGTTAATTCCGGTGTTTATTGCCCGAAAGTAGTTCGCCAATAAAATCGCTCTGATAAAGCCCATTTGTAACGCTTATCTACACGGAGAAACATTTAACTATTTGGTATGATTGGCACAATAAAACAAAATAATTGAATCAAACATGGATATGATTGACTAAATATTTATATATTATCAAAACAATGGTATTATTGTTGATGTTGTGTTGTCAAAACTGGCACGAATCTTTTTATCGACACTGTAAAAATGCAACAAAAGGTACACTCAGAAATAAAATATTCACAAAAATACTTAAATTATGCATCAATGACTATTTCCTATCTGCCTCTCTTTCATTCTGCTGTGTATTTTCACACTACTGTCATTTCGACTGGGTTGAAGCTTAGCGATGCTTCAACCCAGGTGAATTGACAAATAGGAATAAAATTCCCTGCAGGATGAAAGAGAGGCAGATAGAAAATAGTCATAAATTACAGTGGATTCCGTTTTTGGCAACAAAGCTTAAATTTCAGTTGCCAAAAACGGAACCGTGCCAAAATCGGAACAGTTATTTCAAATTTTATTTTTCAATTATTGGTTTTGAAAACATCATTACAATGTTAATACAGTCATCTCTCCCTTACTCGATATTGAAGGGACCATCGAGTTAGGGAGGTATCGAGTTACAGAACACAAAAGCAGTGCAACTGCGTTCCAAGGGACCATCGAGTTAGCCATGAAAACCAACTTTTACTATGTTCTCTAACTCGATATCGAAATACGGAATATCGAGTAAGGGAGAGTTAACTGTACATCATTTTTATGGAATCATAAGGCTTTGAGACTTCGAAAAGGTTCTCTTCGAAGTATTTTTCCTAAGGGTTATACTATGCTATGAATCTATAGCCCCGTAATGTTAAATCTGGTAACGTTTTTCTGGTGGCGTTTTTACGCCTCAACGTTTTCAATTATATTTAGAAGCTTATGTAATTTTTGTATAAACGGGCCTTGTAAAAACCAATAATCGCATAAGTGACCTTTATTCAAGAACTGGACATTTTCTTAAAACTATGAAATAACACGAAAAAATATTTTTGTTTTCTTAAAAAGACGTATTTACGAATCAAAAGCGCTGGGTATTGCAAAACAGCATTAGCTTTTTTTTTAACTGAATGAATATTTAAAATCAGTTTAGCGTTTGGACTTAAGCGTAAAATTTGGAAAAATTAGGTAAGTTTAGAATTGTTCTTTCAATTTATGTTTCCGATAGAGTAAAGCATTTTATAATGAGCCGTTGGCTGCAATCAAAAGGGCAAACATAAAGATGAGATGATGCATAAATGTGACTTGTAATTCTGTAGAATTTAATTTTACTTGAAATAATTTTTTCATTGAGCTTGATATATGTTTTACACTACCTTATGAAATCAACTGAAATTTACAATATCCTGTTATGAAACCTCAAGAACCTTATAGGAATCTTCAGGTTCTCATAAGAAATATACAGAAAAATGCTTGAGCTCTGAAGCATCTTGCCAAGCATCCGCAGGAACTTGCATAGAGTTCTCAGGATCTTGCTAAGGACTTTGCTAGGAGTTTATATCTTGGAATTCCGCTGCGATGTTGCTGAAAATTCTCAAGTCTCCGATGAAAAAACATTTTAAGTTTATTACTATTAGGCTACCACTAGCACACTTGAAATTCCTCTGGGAACCTCTTCAAACCCCCAAGCTTTCGCCCTAGTGTTTATTAGGAATTACCAGATTTTGGACATAATTCTCCATAACCATTTATACACTCTAAGGATCTCTCAAGAAGCCCTCAGTGTCCACTTGGAATCTGCAGATATCCTCATGAATTCGTTAAAATTTCTGGAAAGTCTGACAAGAACAAAGAATTCCTTTAAAGATTCTCCAGGGTACAGTTAGGAATCTCATAGACTCAGCTCGTAAGGAACATTTTGATGATGCTAAGACACGTATGCTTGATAACAGAATTCTGGATCGTCTCTTAACAAATCTAACGCCTTACAGAGTCTATAGAAAAAAGGAAAACGTTGCTTTAAATAGTTGACGCAGAGAGGTCAATATACACACCAATACCACAGACAAATAGTTAAAACACTCTCAGTCGTATTTATCGCACGCTTCAATGATATTATTGAGAATAAATTGTAGTTTGGACTGTATTCGCATTTGTCATGTTATTCAATGAAATTTATTAAAAGTTATGATGCACGACATTTTGCTACACATATTTGTATCTATTATTGCGGTGTGTTTTACATGCGCTATGTTTGTAAATCCATAATTATAAAGACAGTGAGCCAAAAAGATGAGACAAGATTTATAATTGTAACTCTGTGTGAGTCATAGATTATGCTCTTATGTCGGTGCTGGTGCTTTGTTCAAACAAGCTGTCCCAAATCTGAAGAAAAGTGTTTTTTATTGTATCACCTACTGGCAGACTCAAGTGGGCTGGACACTCAATATGAATGCCTAAGAAAAGAGTCTTTAGTTGAGATACTGGTGGAGATTATTGGCCTCATGAACGTTGTCAATGTATGACCAATGACCATTCTGAAGTAAATAAGCGCGTACGCGAGTCCTTAGTAGTTGGTGAGATATGGGGAAATATCGACGAAAATGGAGCTCTGGAATATAATCGGTGTGGAGGTGACATGCTGTTCAAATGACTAAGTAACAGACATGATAATATTTTACAAAAAATACAAATTTACAAAGTATTGAAAAATGTTGCCAAAACGGATCCATTTTGGTTGCCAAATCGGGGGGTGCCAAAATCGGAGCATGCCAAAAACGGAGCATGCCAAAAAACGGAATCCCACTGTACTAAAATTTAGTCATTCTGTGACTACTCGTGTTTTCTGAGTGTAGATAAATATGGAAGCAGGAATACACAACCACTATCTTGGTGAGTGAAAGCCCATAAACCTCCATCTACACCAACCTCGCTTGTTGGTAAGCAGCGGTTTTTTGCTGTACAACTCATAACGTTTCAAGGTTATAGTGTGCAGAAAGCTGATTCAACAATAATACACGGAGAGAAATGAAAGCTAGTTTGAAACAACTGAAAATTTGGTTGAAATTCAAACTACGAAAATGGTTGTTTTCAAATGGAAAATTATTTGTTTCAACCTTGCTGTATAGTTAAAGCAAACTTTTTTTGGGTAATTTTCACCTGAAATAAACATTTGTTTTTAATTGTATCTTAGTTGTTTCAAACTAAGAACGTTGCTATATTCAACCAAAAAACTAGTTTGTATTTAACAAAAATTATATTGAAGAAAACAGTTTGTTTTGAAAAAGATAAACTGTAATCTTAGGTTGAATCAAATCAAAAATTTCGGTACAAGTAAACTGATTTTTTGGTTGGGTGAATACCAACCTTAAAAATAGTTCAAAACAAACTAGTTCTTTAGTTTGTTCATAAACGCTGTCAACCGCGATGTCGGTTTTTTTATTATGTTTTGTTTTGTTCGACACTCTGTGTTCAATTCTTCAACTCGTTCAACTCGTCGGTCCGTGAGTGAAATCCAACTGCATCGAGGCAGTTTTTACTATTGAATTACAACAAAAACTTCAAAGTACACTGCGCAGTCCCGACGGATACCAACTGGGAGAAATTGATTTCGATACAAAGTTCCCGACCAAAGCTCCGCATTATTCGAAAAATGGAATTCTATCATCGAATCGCTCAAACCTATTCTCATGCCGATGTGAGCGATAAAAGCGGACCAAAACTATTCTAAATCAACTGGAAGGTGAACTAAGTGAAGGTAAATAGTTTAATATTCAATTAACTAACAAACTAACTCAGTTGTATTCTTTTGTTAAAGATTGCTGCCATACATCTTACCTGTGCTGTACAGACCCTGACGGACAAAGGAAAGTGGAAACCCAGTTACATTGAAAATGTACAGTTTGTCTACTGGGTACAGAGCATAATCGATCTACAGTCAAAAGTTAAAGTTCACCACACTTCACGTTCTGAGACTAGAGGAATGCCACAATGTCACGGATCGTGGACCAGACCTATCAAAGTTGAACACCTTTATAGTATCCTTCGGTGACAAAACCTACAGCCTACCATTGCTGCGGAATGTGCCGGATCATGGAATCTACGTCATCTACGTCATCATGGAACAATCACGTCATCTACGAGTTTCCGGTAGAATCCTCTTGTCGCGCAAAAATACTTTTCGATCAGTTCCAGAAGTTAAAGATGTTCAACTGTCTATATAGATTTTTTTAAATAAATAATCCAGTTTTGTGGTTATCGACAGTTTCATTGTATAGAAACAAAACATGAAATGCTTCAGAGGTAATACAAATCCTCATTTAATTTCAACCATCTTATAAGTTAAATCAAACAAGACCATAGTTGATTCAAAACGCATCCTTATTTATTTCAAACAACCGTTTAGTTTGAATCAAACTAAAATTTGGATGAAACAAACTTAAGGATTTGTTTGAATTTTACCTAGAATTTTTCAGCTGTCAAAAGCAAACAACCAATATTTTGTTTGTTGTTAACATATATTTATTTAAATAAAGTTCAAATCAATATAAAAAATTACCTACATTTCTAGTTTGTTTTGAACATGATGGTATGTTAAAGTAAAGTGTAAATTTGTTTGTGTAAATTATAATACGTAAATTTGGTTGAAACAACCTTATATTTTGTTGTGTTTACCATTCTTTTTTCTCCGTGATATATAATTGAAATCTTCATGTCATTGAAGGCAAAAGCAAAAGCAAAAGCGATTGAGCAAACCATACTGTCAGTTTAGAAGTACCGTGAAACGGGGTATCTTTGATAATGCGGGTAACTTTGATAGTGCGCTACCCACCACATACTAAACGAAATATCATGATTTCTATTCATCGGTTAAGCAAAACGAATGCAAAAAGAATATTAGTATGACACTTCATTTAAGAGCTGTTTTCATTTGAATCGAGAACATTTGAGGCTTTATATACGAATATTAAAAATTGATACGATTTTAGCATTTCCGAAACGCTCACAAACAATCAGTTCTATGATCACTATTAGATGTAGTTTTGAATAGTTGGTCAATTATATTTGATAGCCTCGTTATCAGAGAACTGGAATATGGTCTCAAATCTCTTAGCGAAAAGCATTTTAACAAACTGGGACCATTTTTGTAATCCAAGTCAGAAATTTTCATATAGCGTTAAACACCTAGAGGTATGCAATGCCCTATAAATGTTCCAGAATTCATTCAATTTTGTTCGATTTATACTCCATTATCAAAGTTACCCCAAAACAGAAAACCGACTTTCAGGACTTTTCTCCGTGTACTATTGAGGGTAGCTGTTTTATTCTACTGTCATGTTAAATGATCACGAGCATCCTACAGCAATTTGTGCCTAACAGGTTTGGACCTTTCCAGATAGGTTTTATCATGTATTGCTGTGTGCGTTTAGAATGCAAATATCAAATGCGGGAACACCTAACGCGGTAAAATTTTGCACAAGGAAGGCGAAGTCAAAGATAGCTTTTCTTTGCTCGGTTGGCGGTGATATGAATTACGGTTGCTAGGTGTCCTTGATTAGTTTGTGTTATCCTAGGTGTTACCGCATTTGAAACGGCATTTGAACAAGATTTTCACGTCAAAAGCGAACAGCAATACCCCACAATATAATCAGAGCTGTGGCAGTAGACAATAAACAGAATCTCATGATGTGTTGCGGATCATGAGAGCTACAGAGAGCAACAAGTGAGAGATTATCTCAATTCTCTCAAAATGCAACCCCTGTAGATGCATGTTTTCAGATTTGTGATTGATGTTACTAATCAATCGAAAGCTTGAGACCAGGGCTGGCATCAACTCGCAAAATGCGCGCAAAGAGCAGAATTTAGCCACTGCACAAAGAGGAGACAGACGCGCGCAAAGTGTAACAACACGAACACAATGAGGGCACGCAGTAGGAAAGAGAGTGTAAGCGATTACGCAAAGAGTAATGCTGACGGAGTGTGTTGGCAAAACATGCTCAAAGTGTACACAATTTTGGCTCTTTTTACCTTATAACATGGGTATTTTTTAAAACGAGACCAACGAATAGATGTCCGGATATCGATGTCCGTAGTTGTTTTGGAATTCAAGATGGCGACTTCCGGTTTGTGAAAAGCGTTTCAAACCCATGCAATATGGGTATTTTTGGAACGGGGCCGACGACTGGATGACGGAAATCGATGTCCGACGTCATTTTGGAATCCAAGATGGCGACTTCCGGTTTGTGAAAATCACTTTGAACCCATGCAATATGGGTATTTTTGGAACGGGGCCGACGAGTAGATGCCGGAAATCGATGTCCGGTGTCGTTTTGGAATCCAAGATGGCGACTTCCGGTTTGCAAAAATCCCTTCAAACCCATGCAATATGGGTATTTTAGGAACGGGGCCGACGAGTAGATGACGGAAATCGATGTCTGACGCTATTTTGGAATCCAAGATGGCGACTTCCGGTTTGTGAAAATCACTTTGAGCCCATTCAATATGGGTATTTTTGGAACGGGGCCGACGAGTAGATGACGGAAATCGATGTCCGACGTCATTTTGGAATCCAAGATGGCGACTTCCGGTTTGCAAAAATC
>NW_018736445.1:0-41746 GCF_002204515.2 Aedes aegypti
GAACTTGAACTTAGAATGGTTGTAGATCTCCTGCGGTTGTTCCTTGATGATCGGTGCGCTCACGTCGAGGCGGTTTGTTCGACCAATAGAGCGGGTGGTTGAACTTGTGCACTAGCGGGGCAGAGATGCTGGCACGGTGGACCAAATCCTCGGCCGTTCCGAAGGCTTATCTCAGAAGGGGATTGTCTTTCACGCGTCTGTAGAAATTTTGCGTTTGCTGCCATGTAACGTCCACAGCGGGCAAATCCCGCAGATCCCGACTACGAAGCTGCTGATTCAGTTTTCTGTGAGAAAAACAAGGAAAAAGATATTTTTTGTTTTTTTATTCACGCACACGATGACAGTTCCTTACGAGGTTTTCCATTGGTGCGAGTGCTTTGTAGAATCTTTTTTTGCTTCGTAGTCGCGAAAAGTGAAACCGAAATAAAATAAACACTAAAATTTGACATTCGAGATTTAGGGGTGCCCATCGATTTTAGTCGATTCGATGAATTATTTCAGATTTTATCCGATTTTTTCGGATTTAATCGATTTTTGATGAATTATTATTCATTTTATTTATTTCGTTGGAAATTTGACCCATATGACCATTTTTTGCATTTCGGCTCACTTTTGGCCTAAAATGGAGATAACCTGCGAGTGTCGTACCCCTAGGTCTAAGCAATCTACATCAAGCAGTTACAATATATTGAAGTGTTTGCATATTGTGAAACGTTTTGGGGATAGATAATTGTGATAAATAGTTAAAACATAAAGCTACCGTTCAATAAATGGTACGTGATTGAATTGAACACTCCCAGAATATACAATACAGATCCTGTGGAAATCGCACATTACGATCCACGGTTACTGGTTTTTAAACAGTTTATAGCTTTCATTGCCTTCTGAATTACAAACATCAAACATGACAAAAAAAATTTACACGTTTAATAATAATAAAATGATTGTAATTTACAATTATGACTACATGGTGTGTTAAAGGTTTTAAGCGTGTTAGCTGTTGTGTTTATGTAGTTAAAAAAATAAACGAAAAACTGATCCATCATATTTTTGCTTCGGTTCCGTTGTTGATTTACCCTTTGGACAGAAACCAAGTTTACAATGTTATTCCGGCAATGCTCCGTGAATCTGTCCACTGGGGTCGTTTCATCTTCCGTCGGAAGATATTATTCGGACATCAGGGTGCAGCATTTCGATTTCTCAGTCACGCATAGGAACATCTGAAAATTGATCGAGCTGATGGAAGACCACCGACGGTGAGTAAACTGCAACGGTAAAAGGTCCGTGGATTTGCACGACAGCGTGCAACAACCCAACCCCACCGATCGGTAGTACGACAATAGGCGATGCTTTGAAATCGACGGAAAAAGAATCAAATGATCATGCGAAATATCACTTTGCACTCAACGTTCCCTGCGCAACTGTGTCTGGTTCCAATACCAACCCCACGTGAGTGACCAATCGGATAGCCGCTTATGTGGTCGGGATCGGATTCGTAAGTATTTTTACCAGATATACGATATTTTCATATTCTAATTGTGTTTCTTTGTCTTCTATAGAACCTATCATCTTTTCAGTAGACGACTCTTCCAAGGATCCAAAGCGAAAGGATGTCTGATGTTGCAGGTCAGGTAAAACGACGAGGTCATTTAAGGAGGACTAATGTTTTGGACTGGCACTGGATTACGGGACGAATGACCCTCGTGTTAAAGTCCCCCTCAGCAAATAACAACAACTAGCACTGGCAGAATCAATTATTGAAACTTAGCAATAATTCCGCTATTGGTGAGGAAACAGTGAAATAAAAGCGATAAAAATAAATTTTAACTTTGCGTTTTATAATTTTTCATGAAGGAATAAGAACGTTTTAAAATATAATGTACAAACATAACAGCACAATAAAACAGGGTTAAAGTACCATACCACACAGTAAATCCCGGATAAAAACGTATCATTCAGTGAATGGAACAAACCATTAATGTACAGTATAACGTATTGGATATAATACAGCGTATTGTTATTGCATGTCGAAGCAACATTATTCTTGTATGGATATACAATTCAAAAACAATATAATATATTGTAACAGAACACTGTATTGTTTTCAATTGGTTTTATACCTTACAATTTTGGTCAAATTCCTATTTTCGCGTAAAACAACTGTTGCTTTTTTCTATGTAGCTTTGCTGAAAGAAATAAACAAAACAAGTTCAGAAAGCAAGAAATGTTGGGTGAAAAATATTCAAAAAGTAAAAATAAGTAGTTTTTTAGAAGTCACTTGACATTAGCTGTAACGACGAATGCAACCATGATACAGTTCGTTGAATTGTTTTTGTATTGTACAACAATACACGAATTGCTTATCAAGACAATACATGAACAATATACCGTATTGTATTTTCAAAATGTTTGTATGAGAAAATATCTATATTTGTATTGTTACGATACTTAACCACCCATACATTATATTGCAAAAATCTCATATACCATACAGTGAACTGTTCAAAACAATATATTGTACTGTAATTGTATTGTCATTTTACAATATACTGTATTGTATTTCCAATATATTGAATGGTACTGTTTCAATACGTTATATTGTTTTTGTATTGTATTTTTTATCCGGGATGAATGATTACACAAACATTATTAGTTTTATTGAGACTTTATAGTTCAACAATTTCTCAACTGTTTGTGGTACAGTGAATCTAGCAAAAAATGGATAGTATTCCAATCATTTGGCAGATTGTCATCGACAAATTTTGTTCGAAAAAATCGGCGTTTTTTTATGGTTACATAACTTAACCGCCTATTCCCCACATTGTTATTTTCCCAATTACCATTCATCAAATTGTAAAAAACGTTTATGGTACAGTGCGTATATTGTTATTTTGGATGTGATATGGAACTGTTCAGTAATTGTCGCAAATAGTTGCGGATAGTTTCGGAAACAGTGACTATACTGTTCCAGTTTATGCGGGTACATTAATCTGTTAACTCTACCAAAACATAGTCAACATCACTACACAAGAAAATTTCTTCTGTTGATTTAACCAGAGTTGTAGTATTTTTGACTACAAACATTTTTGATCTGAGAAGTTTGGCATCATACTTTTGACCACACTGTGTTGTACGGTGGGTGTCACGGATTGAAATACAATGTTTTGTAGTGGATGCTACTATGGACATAGTCAAATTTACTGCACTGCTCAGTGATTTTCACCAGATTATAGTAAACTTAACAGATTTTTGTAGTCGGTTGAAAATCGTTGGTGCAGTTCTTAATTCTACCATGGATTCGGTAGATTATACAACAAAATTTGTTTGCGCGTGAGTGAAATTTTTCGATTCTCCATGGAGCAACCCCTCGATAAACGGCTGCTAGAATTTCCAGCAAACACACCAACACCAATGAAACGATGATTCGAGCAGTTCTCCCCGAACACATATATGTCACGCAAACGTCGAACGGCAGCCCGAATTTCAAAAGAAAGAAAACCACCAGTCAGAGCAGCAGGTCGGTCGAGTGTGCTCCGTGAAAATCGTCGTTTTCTGCGGTAAAAAGTGCGTTATCATGTTCAAACCTGGCTGCAAACGTTGTGCGAGTGTACCCGGCAAGTGATAAACGCGGTGAAAAATGGATGCCCTCATGGATTACGGTGAAAAACAGTGAAAATTGACCCGTCGATACGCCTTTCTGGGTCTCCTTCAGCAGCAAGACGGAAGAAGACACTCACTTGCGGAGGAAGGAACTCTCCGAAAGTAGGGTTGCGTTGGTGTGGGTTGAAAATACATTCAAAGGGATTTCGTGCGGGTGTGGTGGTGGTGAGTGCCGGCGCTTGCCGAGTAAAAGGTACTCACCTTTGGTGTTCGCGGATCTCAGATCCGTCAATCGAGAGTATCAAGCTGACTAATGATAGAAGTGTTTTGTGATTAGTGCGAAGAAAATGCATCTTTCTAATAGATTTATCTGACAAAATGAATTCAAATAACCTCAGAATGGAAGAGCAGAGTTTGGTGAGCAGGAACGTTCTTGTTCCAGGTAAGTGACTGCGGGGAATAAGATGTAATTCGCGTTCTTTAGAACCGGATAGGGAAATCGGTCTACGCTGTACAATTTAGTTCGCTGACCAGACTTCGACCCAGTGCTGCAGGATGAAATTAATCAAAAGAAATCCAAGATGTTTTCTTCGAAATTCTATCATGATATTGTAAATTAAATAAAAAAATGTATTCTTGTAGAGCATCTCTGCCGTGAATCGCAAGTCAGTCCCATCTGCATTTGTTCGGTAAAAATAGGAAAAAACAGCAAGTCAAATTGTCCCATAATGAAAAGTAACCGCATATCAATCCCACTACAGATTTCCGCACCGTATAACACAAAAATGAAACGTGTTTTAATCATCTTTATATTTTTCTAGGAAAAATATAGTAGTGAAAAACAAATTGTGAATGTTACATGAAGATTTGACCATGTTCCAATCCGCTGGAATTTTTTGAATATTCGTGTGGAAAACGAGTTAGGAAACATCACAAGCCATTTTCTTAATGCCTACTTTTTACAGATGGGACTGATTTGCGATTCACGGCAGATCTATTCCTAAAAACCATAAACCATGAGTACACCATGAAAATTGAAGGCGTAGAGGAAAAGGCACTAATTTTCAACCTACAAGAATTTTGTGCCAATTTTCTAATTTCCATACAAAGTAAGTTTATGGAGGATTCCTGTAAAGTATACCATGAAAACTGAAATCCTCAGGTTGACATCCAAAAAACTGTTCATCCTCAGGTTGACATCCATTGGCAAAGCTATGATGATTTTTTCCTAGGGGAAAAGCATGAATTATGTTTTAGTAGATTCCTCTGCCGCCTCACCAGGAATTCTTCTAGGAAATACTTGTGATGCTAAATTATTAATTCCCCTGGAAGTTATTGATGCGTTGCTTAACTGTATCGAAGAACCCATCACGAGTTTCCAATGAATTTCGTCTGGTATTTAAAGACTAACAATTCAAAAAGCCTCATCTCCAAAAAGTAAACAATGAGAAAAATGCAATCTTGTTTTGTCAAACAATAAATCAAATTTAAATTATGAATTTAGAGATTGTACGTTATTTTATCGTCCAGAAAGTCAATGGATAAACTGATTTATAGCTATGAATATTCATTACTATCATTTTAGCAAAAAATCATGCTAAAAAAACGAAGTCAAAGGAAATGAGGCCTTTTATTTCACCAAAAGCTGTGCAGCCCTTTTCATTTGTGCCCATAGGACGCTGGCCCGACGCTGGAGGAGGCCTGTGAGTTAACGCCTTTGTTTACTCTAAAATGTGTTGAGGCCTTCTAGTTGTGGCTTGTTTTTCATCATCTTCTGATGTGGCCTTTTGAAAATCATTCAAAATTGATGATGAAATAAGAAAATTTGAAGAGTAGAAGAGTGTTTAAGTGGTGAAGTAAAGTACATGGAGATCCCTACAGCAAGAGAAGATTCGTGCGGTTCGATTAAATATGTGATTGATTGAACTCTTCGCCATTCATGAACATTATGTATGTGCTGGTATAAAATAATACAAGGAGCAGTCGCTTCGTGGTATAACCTGCATCTACTTAATGAATTTGGAACGTTTTTTGCAATCTACATTGCAATTTGATGTTTGTTTAACAGGCCTCAACACGGTTTCTTTTTGAGAATAGGCAGCATTTGCGATGAATATCCTGGTTGACGGAAAATTGAGATGGGGCCTTTTAGAAAAATGTTATTTTTTCAAACTTTTATGCATATTTTTAAATAACTATTGTATGTTTTAGTAAGAATAGGCTCTTATACAGTTAACTCTCCCTTACTCGATATTCCGTATCTCGATATCGAGTTTAGAGAACCATAGTAAAAGTTTGGTTTTCATGGCTAACTCGACGGTTCCCTTGGAACGCCAGTTGCACTGCTTTTGTGTTCTGTAAACTCGGATACCTCCCTAACTCGATGGTCCCTTCAATATCGAGTAAGGGAGAGATGACTGTACATTGAAATCAGCAGAAAAACCGATTTGTTTACATTTTGGACTTGAGGCCTTTTCAATGGTTGGTCTTGATTTATCCAGGAATTCCTCCTAATAAATGCAGGGCTTGTAGCCGAATTCTTATTAGAGATTTGGCCTCTATCTTAACGCAAATTTCTAAAACTTCACTATCTATATAAATAAAAATTGAATGGTGTTTGTATGTCACGAAATGGCTTACGAACGGGGGTTGGAACGGATCTAGATAATTCTTTCTCCGTTTCGTTCGTCAAGGGTTCCGACGTGTTTGTGTGTACAAAAATCCAAGAATATTTACCAGGAAAGTTGGAAAAAAACGAGAGTGAACGGAACTGTTATTTTGTATGGACGATTCATAGCATTTTTCAAAAAGCCTACTTGATGGCAAGACGAAGTTTGCCGGGACCACTAGTTACTAATGAAATATCTCTTGAGTCTCTTATTTCTACAAATGTCACCTTTTCTTTTCCTAGCGATGAATTTCGATTCGAAATATCTAACCAGGAATTCTCATAGCGATACCCTACAAGTTTTCCAAAATGCTTATCCAGGATCTCCTTCAGGGCTCACTGATTCCAATTTTATACCGAATTTTCCAGTAGTTACTCTAGTAGATCTTCCAAGATTATCCACAATGGTTCAATCCAGTGTTTTTGAAGAAATTTGTACAAAATTTTCCAGGAACTCCCATAAGAATTCCATAAGAAGTTCCTACGGTGATTTTTCCCAGTTGTTTCTCCAGCTATCTTCATGTGAATAATTCGATTGAATCTGACCATTTATACCCAAGATTTTCTAAGGATTCTTGATAGTCTGTATACGTTCGGAAGCATGAATTTGTCAGACAAACTCGTACTAATGAATGAATTTAAACAATACCACACAAGTGAAAACCACCAGATTATCAAATCAAGATGATTTAAATTAAATGCACACCTTCATATGGAAATTTCATTCATTCATTGTAGGGCCATTGAACTCTGTTTTTTTTTTATGAAAACATGCAAAGATGATGTAAATTTTCATGCAAACACAGCGTCGCTTACGTTCAATCGGCGCTTGAACGAAGGCGGAAGAATATGAGATTCGTCGCAACGATTTGAATTTTTGAATCAAATTTTTGATCAAGCGATTCAATTCTATTTTTTAATTTTGGATTATTGTGTGGCTCATCAAACTATTATTATTATTTGATCAAAAAATGGTCAGCTCTTCTAACATGATTAAATACAGTACAATATTTCCATGTCAAGTTTAACAAGTCATGCTAATTAAAAAAAAAAATGCCCAACTGTACACTTCAAAGCAATCTGTTTATTTTCGATAAAATTTTTATACTGAAAAGTTCGGATAGTCATCGATTTAATGCTGAAAGGCTATTTGAATTTCCAAAACATATATTCAATTCAATATATATGAACAGGTGCTTGGTTTGGGCACGCAAAGTCTGGAAAAATACTACCTGTTTACTACCTCCTCTCAAGATTTCTACAACATTTTTGAAGAAACGTCTACAACAAAATATTTTAGCAATTCATCCACACAATTTCTCTTCTTTTGTGTGAGCGATATTTTGTGGATAAACACTGTAATGAATAGGCCAACAAACCGAAGAAAGCGGGAATTTTAATCCATCGAGAAAAACGCGGACAATTTGAGATGGTCACCGGGAAAAATAAATTAACATTAACGGAAACAAATAGTCGAAGAACTCAAAAACAACGCAGATAGACTCCGGCCTGGGATGCATTGATATCAGCATTTTTTCCCGTTATACTAAAATAGAAATACAGCTCCTATTATCTACACTTTAAATTCAATTCAAGCTTTTTGAAGGGTATGATTCCCAAAATGATCTGATGATTCTTCGCCTTGAAATCGACTTGTGGAAATGTTTTAGATCGACCGAAAAAATACATGTCATAGTCAAAATAGTTACATTGGAATGAAGCTTACTGTATGTATTACTTTACTTTATTTTGATGTTTCACATTGGTACAAAAAAAAGATTTTGATATTCTTTGTATCCAAATTTGGATATTTGTCTTGAAAAGTTTTTGATGATTTATAGGCGAGTTTCAAATTTGATGTAAGTTTCTAGTTTCTAAGGTAAAGAGCCTTATTAGAGATTATATTTTAAGGATTTCGTTCTTGTAATAACCCCGAATTTTTCTAAGTTATTCTTCCAAAAATTTCTGCCAATGCCATTTCTGTGCGGCCCGCAATGATTTTTTTTCAGGTTCTTCTCATATCTAGCCCGTTGACTGTTCTGCCGACATGAAACTCGAATGTATCTAGGCTCAGCTTTTTATTTAAATTCATGCTAATATGTTAGCTTCGTTATTCTTAATTGTAATTTTTTACTTGGAGTTTGACAATTCTGTTAGAAGTTTTCTACCTTCACGTAAGTCAAGCTTGCGAAGATCTATTCGAAGTTCAGAACTAACTATTTATAGTTAAAGAAAAATGTCTCTTCATTTTTTTTTTTTCGTGTAACTCAGTTTTACTGAAAAACATGCTGTTTTTTCTCTAAATATTGTCTGTTTCATGGCTAACAAAACGCGCCGCAAACTTTTCAACAGACCTACAAAAATCGTCACCATCATTCGAATCAAAGGAGGTGATTTTTCTGTTAGGTTGGTAAGACTGGTGAAACGTCAAATTCGCAATGGCTGGTTGGCTAGCGACGGTTTCGCTTTCGAAATGTGTGGTTTCTTGTTATCGAGCGAACGAATATTTTACACGTTATTCAACAATGCTACGATGAAGAGAAGATCCTCTATCTCCCAGTGGTAATAGTTTTCATCATGGTTCATTAATTCATTTGGTTAGAAACACGGAGCTACACACTTGGTTACCAATGACTTTTAGGCGCGAAATCACAAATTATGCGAGAAATTATTAAAACATTCTAAGATGAAAGTTTATTCAGAATCAAATTTAGAAACAAGACGGAGCCATTTTTTTGTGGCATATAGTTTACTATAAACAGAATATGGAGCCGAAATTGTTGATTTAAAATACAAAATACATACACTTTCGCTCCGCAAGGATTTTATAATGTGACTAAACTCAAACTAAAACGTAAGTAAGTTAAATATTTTTGTAAAATAATTGACTTGAATTATTTTATTTTCACAGTTACTAGTCGTCTTTTTGCCTCCCGGATAAAAAATACAATACAAAACAATATAACGTATTTGTAACAGTACTATTCAATATATCGGAAATACAATACAGTATATTGTAAAATGACAATACAATTACAGTACAATATATTTGTTTTTGAACAGTTTCACTGTATGGTATATGAGATTTTTGCAATATAATGAATGGGTGGTTAAGTATCGTAACAATACAAATCTCGCATAACTTATGATCTCGCCCTAAAATCCATTGGTAACCATGTGTGTAGCTTGTTGTTTCCGAGGATTTGAATGGATTTACACGTTTTTTTAACAATTCTATGGTGAAGAAAGGATCATTATCTATCTGCCAGTGGTATTTGGTTTGGGATTGTTTTAAACATTCATTTGCTCAGAAACAACGAGCTACAAACGTGGTTACCAATGGCTTTTAGGGCGTTATCCCAGATTATGCGAGAAATATAGATATTTTTCTCATACATACATTTTTGTAAATACAACACGATATATTGTTCATGTATTTCCTGATTAGCAATTCGTGTATTGTTTTACAATACGAAAACAATTCAATGAACTGTTATATATTAGTGGTGAAAAGTATAGGAAATTGTATTTTGTATGGATTGTCCCCCAACTTACTGGATATTCGTGCCAACAGTAGCAAAATAATTTTAACTCCTATAGAAGTAAAGATGTTTACCATGGTTGCTTTCGTCGTTACAGCTAATGTCAATGTGACTTCTAAAAAACTACTTATTTTTATTTTTGAATATATTTCACCAACATTTGTTGCTTTCTGAACTTGTTTTGTTTACTTCTTTTAACCAAGCTACACAGAAAAAGCAACAGTTGTTTTACGCAAAAAAAAAGGAATTTGACCAAAATTGTAAGGTATAAAACCAATAAAAAACAATACAGTGTTATGTTTTTTCCTTAGTATATTGTCGTAGAAAGACTGTTTGGTTTGAGAGTTGAACAGTGAATGACAAAGATTTATTTTTTCATTTATTATCTAGGGTTACTATAATTAAAACTGAGGTCCAAACGCCTACTGCTAACACTCCTCCTCGATTGGATTTCGTATTATTCCGGATCATCTTTCTTATTTGCTCCAAACGTACACGATGCAGAGGCTTTCGTAAGGAATATCTGCCAGCATTGTTTCGGTTGGACAATATTTCATCTTGATGACTTCTTTTTGTTGCAGATCTCTCACAAAGAAATATCGTTACATCAATGTGTTTGTTCCTGCGTTCAATTCGGTCACCTTCAAACGAGTTTTATACAACTTTGATTATCTTCAAATACAATGATTTGGTCTAATATCTTTCTTTAACTATTTCTTCCAATAGTCGCTTAGTCCAAATTAATTTCTTGGCATCCTTTCTGTTGAACTCAAAGCTACGCTTGTCTGTTTTCTCGAAACCCAAGCAATAACTTCTCCTCCATATTTGATTAGGTACCCGGAAAATCGAATTTCTGTCTCTGCAATCTCCTGCGTAGTCAACATCAACGTACATGCAATAGGTTCTCTCGTAATAATCTCAGCTTCAGCTTATAATCTCTTGTTGCATACAAATATCTCAGTACCTTCTTTGCTTCATTCCATCCTGTTGACTCGGTGAACTTGATTTCTGAGCCAGTAACGAAACGCTTACGGATATATCCGGTCTGGTTTGCACTGCTATATACAGGAGACCTGCGATAAGGCTAAGATATTGCGAATTGCTAGATAACGGTTCTCTCTACTCCTTCTCCTGTAATAGCTTGTGTCCATCGGAACTTTGGACGGCTTCGCATTTTGCAAATTGAATCTTTCGGTTAACTTGCGAATGTATGCTTGCTGATTGAGTTTGTATCCTTCATTGTCCTTTCTCTACCACAATTTCCCAGAAAATTTCGTACGTCTCCTAGATTTGTAACGGCAAAGTTCTTCTCAAGCTGGTTGTAGATCGACACAAATTCCTCTTCAGTTGCTGTAATAATAATCATGTCATCAACGTAAATCAGAATAAATTCTGTCTCTCTCCTGTAGTCTTGCGCTTGTACATACAAACATTGATTCAGTTCGACACTGTTTTGAAACCTATCGTCTTGAATACTGAATCGACTTTTTCTGTTTCCAGACCCTCGCCGATTGTTTTCAATCCAATATAAATTCCTCCTTAATCGACAAAACTTTGCGCTCGGATCCAGTGCTTGTATTCTTCAGGTTTGCCGCATTATATAGTTTCCTCCATTGTCCATTAAGATAAGCTGTTTTAACATCTACGGTGCTTCACACACATCTTTCTATGACTAGCAATACTCAGCAACATGCGGAACGTAACTTGGTTGGCCACAGGAAGCGAATACGGTCATCATAATCCAACTCCGTACTTTTGAGTAAAACCTTGTGCGACAATCCTGCTTTGTATCGGACTACGTTCCCTTTTTCATCGACCTTGGTCTTGAATAACCACTTGCATCCAATCGTTTTTTCTCACCGGTTGGTAAATCAAACTAAATCCCACGTATTATTCTTTAGTAAGCTTGAAACTCCTTATCCATGCAGCTCTCCACAGCCTCCGCATCATCACTGTTCAATGCTTCTTTGGTTGTTCGGGTTCGGATCTTTTATGTTCCGTACTGCCTTCAAACCATGGATTGGTGGTGGTTTCCTCATTCGTCTGCTGTTGTTGATGCTCACGACTGATTGATTTCGGGATATATCTGTAATTGGGTACGACGGCAAACCTTTGTTTGGAAAGATAATAATCGTTATACTTGCCAGGGAATGGCGCGCTCCCGTCCACTGCGCCTCAAACACCGTGGACAAAGGTGGGTTGTTGTCGTGGAGGGAGCGCCATTATTGTCACGTCATTTGAATCGTCTGAACTATCTTCATTAGGGGAAGGGGTGGTAAAAGAATACCTTAAGGAAATCATCTTGTTTCTGATAGAAAAACGAAGAAATTGTATAGTTCTATCGCACAACATCAAAAATAGGGATATAATCTATAGCAGCGACATGGATCAGACTTAAAATAGCTTAATTTCACATATTTTCATCGCTATGCAAGAAGCGATGCAAATGTTCAATTTACTTGCACTATATGGGTAAAAATGAACAGCGGTTGGTGGTAAAATGAACACCACGCAAAAAAACGTGAGCAAACAAATATATTTTTAAATTTTCATTGCCCCAACGAAAACAAATTCCATAATGATTGTAACCCATTCAAAAAGAATTCTGAAGGTAATCAGATTTGACATCATATCATAACGATATTCACCTCACTGAAAAACCTCAAGTCTTCCGAGCTAAAAGTTAAGTCAGTTCTAATTTTCAAAGGTGGTTTTCTAAAATCTTAGTTTTCATTGATATTTTCACTTCAATTTACCTGCGTATCAATCCAAAAACTCAGATTTATGCTCTAAATCTTCCGTGCGTGTTAAAAATTCATCGAAATTTGTTTTTTTTTTTTTCTCGGTAAAAGGCACGGTGTTCATTTTACCACCCCTGTTTATTTTACCACCCCTTTCCCTACTGCTTTCTGTTTGCGAAAAATACTGCGAAACCTCAGATTCCTGCAGTTCGTCGTCATCATCGGGTTTGTCTGGAATGACGCCATTAAGGGAAACTTGCAGTCTCTCTTTTCCAGTATTGAGTGGCTGTTCATTATTCGAATTAGTAACAGGAATATCTTCTAAAAAATCTAGGCTAACAAAATTGTAATTTCTTGATCGTTTTGCTAGATTATTGCCTTTTTGTTGATCTCGTTCTATTGACTCATTGATAAAAAAAAAAACATCCTGACCCTTGAATATGGTCTTCTTAACGGAATCGTATAGACGATAGGCTTTTGTTTCTTCTTCATATCCCACGAATATAGCTTCTTTTGATTTGGCATCCCATTTCTTTCTCTTTTGCTTAGGAACGTGAACCATGACTTTTGATCCAAACACACGTACTCGGGACAAATCTGGTTTTCGTCCAGACCACGCTTCTTCTGGTATTTGCTTGTGCCCCTTCGTTGGAGAACGATTTACCAAATACAGTGGCCCAATTTCATATTCGTACAGGATACTGATTCCACATCAAGTTAGTAAAAAACTATTAAATGAAGTATTGAGCTACAAATACTTTATCCACATTGAAGGTAATAGGTGTCATCTATTGTTTGCCAAGCACAAAATATTTCCATTTACATGCATCTTTGGATTAATAGAAAAGTATTGAATTGATGTCTAAAATTCACCCAATTCCATATTCGTACACCTACCAAAATTCAAACGCACAACGTTCAAACCTAAATTTAGATGCTCTATTTGATTACTGAAGTGCTTTATTATGATGTTCAGATGTAGTGAAATACATTTGGACAATTTATTAGTGGACATATATAAAATTTAGGTAAAATCATGAAAAATGCCAGTTTTCCAATGATTTTTGCTATAAAATCCAATAATTCGAACAATTACGTTTATTTTTGTCATTGGATCCAATCTATAGATTATACTCGTAAGCTCTGATAGAAATTTAGTTGAAATATATACACTTTACAGAAATCATAAACAGTTTTTATCCCTTTTGAGTTCAGAAAATTGTTGTGCCATAAGTTCAAAACTCTTCTAAAATGATATTTTTAATCAATGTAAACCAAATTTTCATTCTAAACAACAGGTAAATGTTAATTTCGAATTTGTCTGTAAAAATAATTTGAACTACGAACTTCATTTTACAACAAAGTACCCTAAACTACGCTGTACATACCTCCACATAATTGATGTCATCGTAATATTCAATTATCTTTGAAATAATATTTAAATTATATTCAAAATAGCACCCTATTTTGCAATTTATTGATTTTATAAGAAAAATACAAAATAACTTGAATGAGCAGAAAACATTGATACACTATTTAATAGAATATATCCTGTTGTTTTCATCATTTTAAAAACACGTTTGTGTTGCGGTTATGGCAATAATATTTATTCTATAAATCTCTATAATCATGTTTGGTAGTAAAATGTAAATTGAAAATGATAATTACGCAATGTTTTGATAGGAACATTAACTATGGATTATGTATATACATATAGGAGCCAAACATAAAGAAATTGACTAAAATTTTTGGTTTTGGATTTGTTATAAATATTATATTACCTAAGATTCAAAAGTATAAGTTGTTGATATCCACTCTTAGCTACTCTAAAACTGATTATAATTTTTTGAAACTTGTGCAATATTCGCAATTATCATTCTTAAGGAAGTAATGATGAAAAAAATGCAATTTATTTTTCGACTTACCGAATATTTTAGCAAAAACATGGGAAAACTGGTATTTTTCTTAAATTTACTTAAGTTTCAAATATATCCGTTTATAAATTTTCCAAATGTATTCTACTGCATCTGAACAACACAACGAAGAGCTTAAGTAGTCATCTAGTCCATTAAAAAATAGTTTTGAATGCTGTATATTTCTTTTTTGTTAGGTGTACGAATATGGAATTGGGTCAATTATAGACACAATCTCAATACTTTTCCATTATTCCAAAGATTTAAGCAAATGAATACAGTTTGTCATTGCCAAACAATAGATGACACCTATAACCTTCATTATTGATAAAGTATATCGAAGTCCATGCACCATTTAATAGTTTTATACCAACTTGATATGAAAACAGTGCCCCGTACGAAAATGAAATTGAGCCACTGTATGTAGCCACTGCTACTGATTCTGCCCAAAAAGCTTTCGGTAACTTCGCTTCAAATAACATGCAGCGCGCTCGCTCCACAATTGTACGATTAACGCGCTCAACCATACCATTCTGTTCTGGATTGTAGTCAGCTGATGTCTGATGTCGTATGCAACGCTTCTTCAAAAGGTTCTGGAAAGCTTTGTTTGTGAATTCCTTACCATTATCAGTTCTTAACGTTTTCAGCCTTCGTCCAGTTTGATTTTCAGCAAAACTCATAAATTGGTTGAATGCTCGCATGACTTCGTCTTCACTTTTTCGTTCCAAAAAATACGCGAAAATTCGTCTCGTCTTATCATCAGTGAAGGATAGATAATGAAGACTTCCACCGAGTGATTTTTCCTCCTTGGGTCCACAGATATCAGAATGAACAATCTCCAAAACTTCATCCGCCCCGTGTCCTTTCTTCGGAAACGGCAAGCGAGTTTGTTTACCCATGGCACATACGACGCAATTTTCAATTTCAGTTTTTTCGAACATCACACCAGACGCTGAACCAGATTTAAGCTGCTTCAAACTGGAAATGTTGAGATGGCCCATCCTTCGATGCCACAGCTGCATGACATGTTAAGGACATTCCAGCGCTCTTATCTTCATCGAACTTGAATAGACCTTTGCGAACATCATGGATGCCAGTTGCATGTCTGGACAACATTTTGCTGTTAGCTTGACGACTCCGGATAATTCGATCTTCATCGGTGCCTTATCTGCTGCTAATACTGTGCCAGTCGCCGGTCGTTGCTCCGTTAATAAATGCTTATCCTTGGTAAAATGATTTGAAGCTCCCGAGTCAAAATACCAGGCATCGCTCTCTTCTTCGTTGTTGGTGGACAATACCGCAGAAAATGCAGATCCCTGCTTCTTTCTACAATCTCTTGCGATAAGACCGAACTTGTGGCAGTGCTTGCATTTTGGTCCCTTCAGCGGCTGCTCAGCTGACCTTGGATGGTTTGCGCCTTGCTTCTGCTTATACGGGTATACATGCTTACCTACAAATGCGTTTTTGTCCGACGATAAATGAACTTCCTGTAGTAATTTTGTTTTGATACTATCGCCAGTGATCGGGATACCGGAATTTTTCAGTGCCATCAGCATAGGCTTGTATTCCTCGGGTAATCCAGCTAACAAGAGGGTCCCAATCCATTCTTCAGATATTTGAAATCTGACCCCGCGTAGTTGATGAGCTGTAGAGATGATTTCGTTGACGTAAGAATCCATAGAATCACACGATGAAAGGCTGCTTGTAATGAGTTTCCTCAGCAATCCTACTCGTCTGGTCAAAACGCCTACTGCTAACAGTTACAATATATTATATTGTTTTGAAATTGTATATTCAAACAAAAATGATGTTGCTTACAATACGCTGTATTGTATCCAATACGTTATATTGTACGTACATTATTGGTTTATTCCATTCACTGAATGATACGTTTTTATCCGGGCAATTAGAATCAATGACCAACCGCTCTAGCTTGCTTACATGCTCTCTCATCTGCCGACATCACAAACCACAACAATTAAACTAGGATTTGTCAAATTGCTTTGAAACAATAAGGATTTCAAACCTCATAATTAAAACCCAATGAAGAATAATGTTTAATAAAAACGATACAATTAGGAAATAATACAGCTCTTAGAGTAATTTATTTCGGGAATTATAAAGCATCATTTGAAAGTGGCAGATTCGAAATATTGTCATTTATCGTGCTCTTCATTGAAAGATTCGATAACTTTCACCGGAACATCATCTAAGTTGTACAGACACATTGTATGGAAGGCACATACAAATCACGTAGCTACTACGTATAACAGTGTCGGAAAGATAGTTCATTTGTGCATTCTTGGTCACCTACGGTTCACGTAACTGCTACGTGAAAAGTGCGATGGAGCAAAATTACGTTTGTTTCCACGTAGCCTTGGGGGCTGTCCATTAATTACGTAAGGGTTTATGGGGGAGGGGGGTTCTAGTTCTAAGATTTTTGACGCGCCATACAACTTATTTTTAATTTTCATACAAAAAATCTTACCATGGGGGGAGGGGGGGGTTGTAAAACCCCGAAAATTGTCTTACGTAATTAATGGACCACCCCTTGACGTGTGGATTGTTTTGAGTGTAGCATTAAATTATAACCATCGATTCCGATCAGCTGATTTGAGCTGAATCATCAGCGTAAAAAGTAAAAACTGGCAGCACTGGGTCACTGGTCGTTGTTTTTATTTCGTTCACGGGTGCTTGTCTGTTGTTGATGTGTGTGCATGACACTCACTTATCTGATAGCAAATCAGTCAGACTTGTCTGTCAGGGTGTGCGAGAGGCTGAGTGCTGTTTGTGGGTTATTTTTTGTGATCGTCTCTTCCGTGCTGTTCGTCGTGTAGCGAGTGATTGACTCGGAAAGGCACACAGTACAGAAACTGCTCCGATGTAGACTGTAGTACATATTCCTATCAGCAACAGCATGAAGAATACCGAGAGTGGTGCAAATGGCTCAAAATCCGATGTTTTATCTCCGTTCGTTGCAGAACTCTATTTCCTGATTTCCAAGTTTTTGGCCAATGGACCGCTGCGGGAAACTGCCAAGGTGGGTAAAATAAAGTCCTCCGGGATGTGGTGAACCGGTTCCAACAATCAGCTAACCCACTTTCATTCCGTTTGTTCCAGGTTTTGGCCCAGGAATTGGAGCATTTAAACGTAAGTTTCGGTTTTTGTATACAAACGATGGCGCGTCTTTTCCTCAGAGGAGCGCCGCGACGCGAACGTTCAGCTTCAAAATATTTTTGTTTAGGATCACACACGTGCTCGGCTAACTGTCAAATTCCTCCTCTGTTATGGGTAGAGACTTGACACGACAGCAACAACGAAGGAAAGAGTGTAGAAAGAAACGGTCGAGGGACCGCAGAGGAACGGACCAGAGTTGTACGGCGCCCGCCGTGTGTGACCTTGACCTTGTCCTACTCTAGTGTAGACACTAGTATATAGACTCAATGCGCCAGACGAGCCTCCAAACCGTCTGGGCCCGATCTGAAAGTTCATTGACTTTTAACGCAGTTTTGTTTTGATCTTGTCTTTCTTCCCGTTTGTTCCCGCGGTGTTACCGTATTCTAGATCTTGCCCCGCCGTTTGGACTGGACCGGCCAAGAGCATCGCCAAACGCTGGACGAGTTGGTAAGTACCTATATCACTGACTCGTGTGTGGGGGAGGACTTGGGACTTTCCCCGGGGGGGAGGGTTTACTCGCGATTCCAGTCATGGATGATGAATCACACAGATTGACCACACTTCGTTTTCCGCTGCGCCGTGTCTTGCCGTTTTACACATACAGCAAGACGACCGACCATCCGTATGTATAGGGCAGCTGCAGCAGCGCTTCTGCGTAGCTGATTCGAGAATCGAAGCCGCGAAGCTTGTTTGAAGGGCATCCGGTTTCCGGTTCCGGGGATTTTACGGCCGGGTAGGAACGGAACATGGTTCCGGAAGTGGCCACCGGTGGAACTGAATGTGATATGTTTTAAATGTGAAGTGTAAATGTTTCTGGTGAAATGGCATGTACATTGGTTAAATTTGTCCAAGTGGTCACTAAACAACCTCCGGATACCCGGAATCAACCCGGAACATCCGGTAAAAAAGCTTTCCGAGGGAATTATATAACGACGCAATTTGATTACGTCACGCAGTGGAAGATCCCCAAAAGATGTCTAATACTCGATGAATGTTCACAAAATCCGTTAACCATGGCCACAATCCCGAGGACAAGCCGGAGATTCCCCGCCAGGACGTATACCCTGCTTGTCCGACTCCCAGCGAATGAGTGTATCGATTTTCACACAGGGGGCAGCCATCTTGAATCGCCTGTGTGGACGGTGACGACGATGATGTGCTGCTGCGAATGCAAGGTGCTTCCACTTGGACTGCTTCTCTTGCTTGCTGGCGCTCCGAGGTCAGTTTACCGGAATTATCCGTTCACCGATGGAGCTGGTTCCTTCCCCCGTTGATAGCGGAGTACTTATTGTCGATTTGCTTTTCGCGCTGCTGCTATGCTCTGTTGCTGATGAATGCAAGAGTGTTGCGCTCGGGGGATAATTTTTCTAAAAATAACTTCTGAATTTTCGAAATTTTTGGTAACTACAGAAGTTTTGAAATAGTTTATAATAGGCTGAAGAAGAAAGCTTCTAAATAAGAATTCAGGCTTAGTATTTGTATCATTATTCAGTTTGTTGAAAGCTCTTCGTATTCTAGACTTTGTTTCTTGTTGAATATTTCAAACTTAAGCTATTCCATGGAACATAATTTCATAATGTTTTAATTTATACGACGCCATTTTTAGCAGAAACCTATTTTCTGCCTTCGCCGTTCGTTCCTTGTTATTTTACCATCATGCTCAACACACACACGCACAGCTGGCTGCTCTGTGCCACTCGAGAGAATGTGTTGTTTGTAGAGGCGATCGATGTACGATAGCAACCTTCCCACGCGATGTGTTACCTAAGCTGCCTAGAGAGGTTGGTTGAATTGAATTTTTCTGCCACTTTGCAGATATGCTTCTTTCGAAGACGAATATTTGATCCTGTCAAAAGGACCGCTAATTGAAGGTCAATCGTTTTGATTTGTTTATCAACGAATTCCTGTGGATGTAAGGAATGCTTTGAGATGTGTTTTATTTCGCTACGGGCACTTTTTTGGACATCTTTCCAAAATAAGAAATTTTCAACTTTTCCTCATTAGAAGATCACCAGCATCTCAAAAATGTAACTTTTATCAAAATAGACATAATTCGTCAAAATCATTAAAAATTACAATCATATTTCATCAGTACCATCCGACTTCAGTGAGGGATGGCACGTCGCCATGTTTGAACCGTTCTTCCATTCCGTTCAACACTAGCACACAGCCGCCAGTGTCTACATATAGCAGAGCAGCCCACGAGCTCATACATTGAAAATAGCACTAGCTTGAAGCTCTTTATACGTAGCTACGCAGACCCGTCCGTTGCTCGGGCTTCAGCAGAGCAGCTCTGCTGTTTGTCCGTTGGATTCGCTTCGCACCAACACAACGGGACGGGAACCTTCGGCTAACACAGCTCCGCAGCAGAGCACCCGTATCGTTCCGATCCGAACGAACGAAGCAAAGAGGTGCCAATGCAGTGGTTCCCAACGGTCACTAACTGAAAATAAAAAAACACTTATTTGAGAACTCAAATAGTTGTAGCGGTACATTATAAGCTTTTCAGCAAGATCATTTTGAAAGTCTCAGTTTTTCGCTCTGGATCTTTTTGGCTTTGAAATATTTCTGATTTTACATGCCTTGCAGTGCCTAAATATACAAATGGAAAAAAATGCCCAATTCTCGAATCAATCCCTACCAAGCAATGCAGAATTCGCTCTCATTTGAGTATGAAGCACGATCAAAGCAAGCAAAGAAAAACATCCCATCCCGAGGAGGAAAGAATAACTCGTCAATAACTTGTGCATACCATATTTTGGTATCATACCATGATTAGGTATTGTTCAGTTATCAATACCACATTTTGGTATTATAATGGTATTTGAAACAAATGTTTAACACAATTAATAATACTTCATTTTGGTATTCGATAGCTATTGAGGACTGCTGGAGGTATTGAACTACTATTGGAAAATTTCCCTTTTCCCGAGCAGAAGAAAATAACTACTGAATACCAAATTGAGGTATTCCATACCAGATAATTTTCAATACTTACAACCTCAATGAGGTATGAATAAGCCCTGCATACGAGGTAAAATACCTCAAATAATATCTCAAGCATATTCTACGAACACCAAACTGATAACTAGATCAGGTATTGTAATACCTCAATAATACTTGATGGTTTTTCATATAAAAGGGAAATTTCCAATAGTAGTTCAATACCTCCAGCAGTCCTCAATAGCTATCGAATACCAAAATGAAGTATTATTAATTGTGTTAAACATTTTTTTCAAATACCATTATAATACCAAAATGAGGTATTGATAACTGAACAATACCTAATCATGGTATGATACCTAAATATGGTATGCATAAGTTATTGACGAGTTATTCTTTCCTCCTCGGGTTATATGAAAAACCATCAAGTATTATTGAGGTATTACAATACCTGATCTAGTTATCAGTTTGGTGTTCGTAGAATATGCTTGAGATATTATTTGAGGTATTTTACCTCTTATGCAGGGCTTATTCATACCTCATTGAGGTTGTAAGTATTGGAAATTATCTGGTATGGAATACGTCAATTTGGTATTCAGTAGTTATTTTCTTCTGCTCGGGATCTGTTGCGGTCCACGATCGTCATTGTATCGCAAGGTGTAACAAGTCTGATAAATGGAAGCAGCGAGCGAGAGCCATAAAGAGAGAGCGATGATAAAATCCATTGTTCTCGCTTGTTTACCGTTGGGGATAGGGGTTTTTCTTTACTGGCACGATAAACAATCCACGAACTTCCAATATCAATAGTGTCCCCCAGGCTTGGAGCATGTTTAGAGGGGTTTTATCATGCACTACTATCCCCCAATCTGATCAAAGTTGTAGCAGTATACGATAAACAGTCTCTCATAATGTGCAGCATGTTATGATAGTTACAGAGAGCGATACGTGAGAGATTCTCTCAATTTTCTCAGGATTCAATCCCTGATCCCTACAAGCCTAGGTAACCAAGTGTTTAGCTCATTTCTAAGCAAATTTATGAAGCTTGGTTTAAATCTATACTTATTATTGATGCATGTGTCACCTACTTGGTAAACGAAAAATATCGAAATAAACTTTAAAGTTAAAATGTAAAAAACGTGAACAAAAGCATAATATAATAAACCAGAATGAGGCACCAGGCTTTCCTTAGCCTGGTGGTTAGAGTCCGCGGCTACAAAGTGAAGCCATGCTGAAGGTAGGGAAGTATGCCAAAGAGAAGCAAGAGGCATCAGTAGTGGTTTCTGAAGCGTAGAACGGGAATAGCTGACATTTTTGCACCCAACCGTTATTTAGTGCTGATCTAGTGTAATACTATACAAATCTGTCTCAATCACCGGTATTTCATATTTTGGATGGAATAGATCCAAAAATAACAATTTCAGTTGTTTGAATTGACTGGTAAAGATTTCCACATGTGATAAACCGTATAGCCCGCGTATTCATTTGATGATTCTTCTCACAGCTGGCTCGTCAATTGTTCTACTAACTTGAAATTAAAGCATACCAAGTCCAAACATTTCCATTAAAGTGTAGAACTTCAAATTTTGAAATAAGTTTGAGTTCAGAATTTAATTAACCATTAAAGCTATTCATCATAAAAAATTAGCTTGAGTTTAGTCCTTTAATCCTCTTTCATTCTTTGTACCAATTATCACCATAGTGTAAATAACACGATTTCCAACTTGAAACGATAGATTTTATATCAGCTCACCATCTAAATTTGTTCAAATGTAAATTTCGTAACAGGTGTCCTGTAGCAAACTGCTAAGAAGGTGACATGTGTGAGGCCAGATTATCAATTGATATTTTTTTTCTTTGCACGAATTTTCTTATCAAGGTCCTATTATCATCAAAAACAAATAGTTTTATCATTCTTAAGAATATTAGCCTTAATGTTCTAGTGGAACAATAAAAAAATCTCTTTTTGTTCCCACTTTTGCCATAATTAGTACTTCAACCCTAACTGTTAAAACTGTTCATCCTAAAAATTTAATTGGAAGTTCAAGTTCGAATCGTGTAAGCCCATTTTTCACTACTTGATAGAAAAAATAAACTGAAAAAGTTGTAGGACCAATTGATCACAAAATCTCACTGATTTCTTACAAAATTCTGAGCGTTTACTTCACACTGCTCTGGGAAGGATTTATGTAAAACCCTGGACAAAAGTATCTTAAATAATATGAGGAATTCTCACCAATTCTTGGGCATGATTCTCACAGAATCATTGACATTGAAACCTTGGGCATGATTCTTTCGAGTGTTGAGCAGGATTCTTATAGAATCTTTAGCAGTATCCTTAATAGAATAAACATTGAGTCTAGAAGAAAATTCTTGCAAAATTACGAGCAGGGAATTCACATAATCCTAAGTGAGATTTTGATAGGATTCGAACCATGATTCATTTAAAATAGTAGACAGAAACTTCTCAGACTGGACATGATTTGAAAATAAATCACACATAAATGCACAATATAATTTTACCATAGGCAAATGTCTCGCAAATGCTTGGGCAGCATTTGCACAAAAATTTAGTCTTGATTTTTTTAGAGTCCTGAGCACTATTTCCAAGGACAGGTAGGATTCTGACAAATTTCTGAGTAGTTCTCTTATAAAATCTAGAACCTCATTCTCATATCGGTCACTAGATTCTCAAATTCTTGAACTCCATTCTAATATCATGGAAAGATTCTCAAAAATTCTCACATAATTCTCGGTAATGTGCTCAGCAGCAAGGATCCTATTTAAATTTCTCGAAAAAAAAAATATATATTTTATTGACTGACTTTTGCTCAATTTCATGGAAATGGAATTATTTGTGGGCTACAAAAAATGGTCTGCCATCAAATTTTGTTGCTGAGATTTGGCCCGCGGTTCAAAAAGGTTGGGTAGACCAGTTATAAAGCATCTCCTCATGACAGTTAATCTTAAAATATGTTTTAAACTATTCTTAAAGGGTTTATTCATATATTTCATAACGCTAAAAATGGCCATCTTCGACACCCACCCACCCCCTCGTAACGCTTTTTGTATGAAGATTTTTCAAATTTTTGTATGGGTTGTAACGCTACGAGGACACCCACCCACCCCCTTCAGCATTATGAAATTTGTGAATAAGCCCAAATGGTACATGAGGCGATAGAAACTAACATCATGATCAATTGGTGGTATTGATAAGCTTTAGACAAAGTTAGAGGACATTTTGCTTGAGTTGGCGCACTTCTCCCAAATTCCGCTACCCCAGGAAGGTAGAAGATGTTTTTCTTATCATCATAAAGTTGATGAATAATATCTCTCGCGTAACAGTTAATAGCAGTTTTTATTTTCAAGACCAACAATTGAAAAGCCATTTGTCAAACAATGAATCAAATTTATATTACACATTTTAGCATTGTATGTTATTTTATCGTCAAGAAAGTCGTTAAACAAATTGATTTACAACAATGAATATTCATTATTATCATTTTTGCCAAAAATGCTACTAAAAAAATGAGTTAAAGGAAATGAGGCTTTCACTTCACGAAAAGCCCTTTTGATGTGTGCCCATAGACGCCGGCCGACGCTGATGAGACCTTCTAGTTGTGGCCAGGGATGGGAAATGTACTGTCGCAAACATTTACCACCTCGACATTCACAGTTTTCTACACGACCATCAAAATCCAAAGCAAACCATGACCGTTCAAAACAAAAAAATGTAACGGCTCTTCAAAACTGTAATCTTCTTCTTCCTAACGTTTTTTCAAACCCGAATGCGAAATGACTCGAGCACAGTGGTGAAGCGATTTCTCCGGTTTTTGGGGTTTTGCATTTTTGCTCGATAAAGGCAGCATGAAATTGAACTTGTTTATATGTATCGCAACGGAATGATTGTGCTCTTGCTATTAGCGCTAATAGATTTCAATCAATTGAGAACTCAAGCGAAATATTAGCGATTGAGTTATTTAACATTTTTTTCAATCATTCACCTCGAGATGGCTGCCCGAAAACGGTCATAGTGGAGAGACAAAAACAGTCAAGCAGTGTGTGAACCGTTGGCAGCGCAACACCTGATGGTATTGATGCTGCTGCTGCTTTGTGTTTTGGTTGACTGGCAGAATCGATGAACTGTGGCAAATTGTGATCACAGTTCCCAAGCCTGGTTGTGGCTTATATTTTCACCATCTCACATCTGAAGCCTTTTTGGAAATCAAATCAAAATCAATGAAGAAATAAGAAAATTGAAGTATAGAAACAGTGTTAAGTGGTGAAGTAAGGTTAGGGGGAGATCCCCCAGTACCGGACACTTAAGCCACTAAATTCATAATTCGAAAAATATTGATTTTATGGGCTCGTGTAACCCATTTTATGATAAATATTTATCATTTTTATAGTTTACAAAAATAAATGTTCAAATTTGCAGAATTCGAGGCATTTCCAGATCGTGTTCCGGTATTGGTTGCCACCTTTCAAGATCGATCAATTTGCTACTAAAATACATCATCAAAATGCATTGTCAAAATTTTCATATTTATTTTTTCAATTTTATTTTTGTAAACTATAAAAATGATAATATTTATCATAAATGGGTTACACGAGCCCATAAAATCAATATTTTTCGAATTATGAATTTAGTGGCTTAAGTGTCCGGTACTGGGGGATCTCCCCCTACCTGGATATCTCTACAGTAAGAGAAGATTCGTGTGGTCGATTAAATGTGATTTATTTTATCCTTCGTCATCCATGAACATAATGTATGAGCTACGCGAGTTTTTCGTCAAGAAATTGTATGGAAATATTGTACATTGAAATAATTTTGCAATTAAGCGTTATTTTTCATGCAATTGTAATCAAATCGTGTTTTTGTTGAAAAGCTGAGAAGTACAGACAGGCTGACACAGGTAGTATGATACAAAATACATAAGTCTACAGGAACCCGACGGAAAATTTGATAATGTTCGTCGTTGAGATAAGAGCTGTGTAAAATAATACAAAGCGTAGTTGCTCCGTAGCATAACTTACATATACTTAGTGAATTTAAAAACGTCTTTCGTAATCAACATTGCAATTTTGATATTTGTTTAACAGGCCTCAACTCGGTTTTCAGTCAAGTATAAACATGAGGCCTTTTTAGGAAACAGGCCGCATGTGCGATAAATATCCTGGCTAGAGGAAAATGAGATGGGGCCTTTTTAGAAAATGTTATTTTTTTTCAACTTTCATGCATATTTTTGAATGGACTATTGTATGTTTCAGTAAAAATAGCTCTTGTACACTAAAATCATCGAAAAAACCGATTTGTTTACATTTTGGACTTGGGGCCTTTTCAATTGTTGGTCTTGTTTTCGTCATTGAGTCAATGTCACCATGTACATGCATTCACATAACTGGTATCAGATCTCTTTTTAGAGAATCGGTTACTATTTTAATGCAAGTCTTCAAAAAAGTCTCTATTTTAATGGGTAGGCCCCTAAAATCTTTAATCAAAATGGTCTCTAACGTCACATTATTTACAATCAATCTTGGTGTAAAATTGTAGGGGCTCTCTTAGAGAACCCTTACAGGGATTACCTTACCTTAGAAACTCTTACACAGATTTTTTCGGAAATTTATTCTCAGATTCCTCATTTAAAAGGTTCCGAATTTTTTTAGTAACTTATCCCAGAAATTTCTTCTGGAACCCCTCAAATAATGCCTTCTCCAGAATTTTGCTCCAAAGAGATCGTTAAGCACTTCAACGCTACTACCTCAAAAAAATTGTCCACTGTAATTACCCTAAAAAACTTTACCAGAGCCTCTCAGTATTTCCTTTAGAGATTGTTTCAACAATGCTTTCACTTATTTAGCTAGATGTTACTCCAGGAGATCTTCCAAATTTCCTGCAGGAGTTGTTCAAGTTTCTTTCCTGAGTTTCTAAAGAAATTCGTTTAGGTTTTTTTTTCAGAAAACCTTACAAGAAGTCCTCCAGGAATTCCTACGCTGATATTTCCAGTAATTCTTACAACTCAGAAAATCATCCACGGTTTCTCCCGGGAATTGCTTAAAAATTCAAAATTTCTCCAGGGTACACGCAAAATAAAAAATCTCTTGCAAAAATTGCAAGGTCCTACCTAATACAATCTCTGCATAAGAACAATACAATAATTGTATTGTGCCTACCAGCAGCTCATTGTATTATAACATTTTACTTCATTTTATCCAACACATGCAAACATCCCCCTTTAAACTTAACGCACGCAGTCATGTCGAAAAATAACTTTCGATTTCTCCTTTGGACGAAGTGGGATAGCATTATGTGATACATCAGCTCCACAGTATGCTTTCGTTCTTTTCGTGTCCAGTTGACATGCGAGTACAGTCGGGTCTCCAATTAGGCGCACTTACTACTGCGCGAACATTAGAACTTATGAGAATTCATTTTTTTGAGATATTATTGAATATCTCGTATGTGCTAAGAGATAGCTCAATGCTGTCTTCGACGGAGTTTCAGTACTCCTTAAATCTACCTTAAAGAGTTAATGATCATCCCTTTCAATTGAGAACTTGGCCAGTGTTTCCAACATAATTTATATAACTATAATATATATGTATGGGACCTTCCTACCCTCCCCTTGGTTATGCGACCTTGCCGCGATGGGAGGGCATAATCCATTAGCCCATATGATGGAAACCAAAGGCGTAACCTGTAGTGGTGGTATCACATTTTGGCACTTTTTTGCTTAAAGCCGCGTCATAATTCATATGGCATAGACGCAATAATATCTCGGATGTGATCCAACGGACATTCTGCGTCATTGATAGAATTGATGCCCATTTCAAATAATTAATCTATTCGAAGTGGACATTAATACTATTGGTGACGTTCAGTTTGCCTTTTGCTAACCAGAATGATCCGTAGCCACTTTTACTATTAGCTAGTTAGATACATCGTTATCATATACGACGTAGGGAATACATAGGAACTTAGGAAAATGACTAGTAGATTCACTGAGTAGAAATAAGTGGCGACAATCTTATTTTAATATGGTTTTTACATTGCCATAATAAGAAATACCTCTTTTGTAATAGCGGTATAAACAATCTAATTCCAGCTTCATTTTCGCAAAATTTACAAGTAGAAAGTAGGCGTTGTGAAGCATTGCATTTGCCACCGAAAAGTGAATCTTGTAGGAGACTGTAACAGAAGCCTAAGGTATATTTACTCTTCAATATTCACTATAAAAATGACTATGGAAAGTAAGACGCTGAGATCGATTATTAGGGTACACTTGCTAGTTTCGAAAAATTGTTGAGCAGACAAGGAAAGCGACTTTTTTCTTCAAGGATATATGAACGTAATGACCAATAAATACTTTTAACAACAAAAAATGAAATTAACTAGAACTACTTACTAAACAGCCTAATTTTGTTAAGACTTGACGACACTTGACATTTAAGACTCTAATCTTACGTAAAAGACAGGAGTAATCAGTATAGCACTTGAATGACAAATTATTCAAAACCATTTCGACTAGACAGTATTAGTAATGACACTACTACACAACTATTTCAAACAAATTCTGATGGAGCTGCTGATTTTCACAATGCTTCCTTTTCTCAGAAGCAAGGGAATATGGGCACTTTTCAAAAACTACCACGTCACAATACTAATAAAAAAACAGTGTTCATGTGGGCGCCATTGCCTAGTCCGTCTGAGTATTGGTCCTGGTAGAGGGGAAACTTGGCAAAAGCCAGACCGAGGGTTCAGCCTTGACAAGTTAAGCTGTCAGGCAGCTCCAACTGAATACCATACAAAAAAAAAAAAAAAAAAAAAATATATATGTATGGGACCTTCCTTAGCCAAGTGATAAAGTCCGCAGCTACCAATTAAAGCCAAGTTGATGGTATGTGGGATGGATTCTCGGTCGGTCTAGGATGTTTTCGTAATAGAAATTTCCTCGGCATAGAGTATCACCGTAGGGGTACATGGTCCAAGACGCACTGATGGGGTAAAATGGCCCACGTCATTAAATCATTCCTAGATCGTTTCAATTTGTATTCTTTACCAAACGAAGGTAAAATATGTTTAGCTAAGAGTTGCCGCCACAACCCTTCGACATAAACTTATAGATTTTTCCTAAATTTTCCGGTGAAATTCAATATTTTTCCCTTTTTTGCCTAAACATTAAGGTTTTCCGATGATTTTATAAAGGAATAAGCGTTTCCATACCACAGAGCAAACTCATGGAGAAACATGGTTGCTAACTAGTAGTTCTCCATACTAAATGGCATTCTACCCCATCCATTTGGTCATTTTGAACCACCCCCATTTTTCAACCAACTTTTCTACACGATTTAAACCCGTTAAAAAACTCAAATTTGGGAAATGTTTTCATGATGGTAGCTAGCAAATATTGTAAAGTTACTGTTAGGACTTCGAATGGCGTTAAAATGTGGATCCCATTAGGAGAAAACGACACAAATCCTTAAAGTGGCATTTTTGGCCATTTTGCCCTACCTTGCCATACGATATACGAATGCGAAATGGGCAACTTTGGCAAAAAAGCTCTCAGTTAATAACTGTGAAAGTGCCCACATGACCGCTAAGCTAAGAAGTTGGCTATGTCCCAGTGGGGACGTAATGTCATCAACGAAAGAAAGAAAGGAACATGCATACGCAAGTGGGTAATGGAAGGTGTATAGTTGAGATTCTTCAAATTCTAAAGACTTTAAATTGAAATAAATGAAGTCGTGTATATTTTTTAACTTTACTTCCGCCAAATTACGTAACGCTCTATGGGAAGGGGGTGGCTTGTAGGCTCAAGCGTTACGGCTCATACAGGAAATCAAAAATTTTCATACAAAAAGCGTTACGGGGGGTGGGGGTTGGGTGCAAAAATATTCAATTTTCGCGTTACGTAATAAATGGATGCCGCCTAAGCGGTATGCTCAATTGATTTTTATGTAAAATTGAAAAAAAAAAAACAGCCAAAGTTTTGAAAAATGTATCTATCCTTTTCGCTTGTCTCACAAGTGAAGAAATTTAAAAGTTTAGCGTTTTGAACAATAAATTAAAATACTAATAGTTAAATATACGATTTCTATCAATTTAAGCATTTGTTAAGGATTCCCAAATGAACAATAACAATTATAACATGTTAATAACATGTTATGTAATGTTATTCTTGTCAGTTAGGTTTTCTTCTGTTTAATATGTTCGTTTAAGTGATTCGACAACAATACAACTACACAAATTTCAATGTTGAATCTTACATCATGAGACAGCAATTGCATTCCTGCTCTGTAGATTTATTATTAATCTGTTATTTGTTTAAACGTAAGTTAGAGATAACTTCGGATAAATCTTTAGAAGAAATCGTTTCTTCTTTCTTGGAACTGATTCATTAAATAAAGTACTCAGAACCATTTTTTAAGTTGACAGACCTATAACCCATTTTTATGTTTTGAAATAGCTTTACGGGATTTCCATGTGTTCTTATATTGGATCTTTTCAATCAGCACTTTCCTTTCAATTGGCTGTCCGAAGTAGACAAATTAATATCGTAATGTTTGGCAACCACATTTTAGAGAAGTTCCATGATTTCTTAAAGCTTTTAAGGCTTTGAGTAAGGTGTTTCTTTAATCAGCACGTACTTTTTTCCACAATAATTGCAAACTTTGTTTACTTATAGCCTAAAAAGCAAACACAAATTTAATCTCTAAATGATAAACTTTTCAACTTGCCCCACGTGATTAGAAAATTGGCGGTGTGTCAATCTAGTTATTTTTAGTTCAACGTCAAATTAATTCTAAAACTTTTTATTTCTGTTTAAAACTGTTACGGAATAATAGTTGACAGGTTGACAATCTTTCGGTCTATTATGCAATAACGGTTAAACAATCTCAGGTATCACTTACCCATCGTAATGATATGAATGGCCTCAAAGGTCTACTCATGATTTTAAAACGTTAATTCACATATTCAGTAGAATATTCATATTATTTTCACTTACCTCACTTACCCCACGGTTCCTTACAAAAGATGCAGTAAAATCATTCATATTATTTTCACTTACCCCGCTTACCCCACGGTTTCTTACAAAAGATGCAAGGTCATACCTACTACTCTGCATAAGAACTGTACAAGAATTGTATTGTGTCCGCCGGTAGCTCATCGTATTTGAACGATTTACACCATTCCCTTACAGCGTGGAACGGACGAATCCATATCTAAAAATAACTTAGCTCCTTTTTTCGAATCAGTCGCGTCTCCTATTGAACGCATTTTTAAAACGCGAACTTGAAAGATAGCACAGTTTCAATAATCAGTACGTTCTAACTTTAAGAATGAAGATCATCCTTTAAGTTGAGAACATGGCCTTCTTCTTCTTCTTTCTGGCGTTACGTCCCAACTGGGACAAAGCCTGCTTCTCAGCTTAGTGTTCTTATGAGCACTTCCACAGTTATTAACTGAGAGCTTTCTATGCCAATTGACCATTTTTGCATGTGTATATCGTGTGGCAGGTACGAAGATACTCTATGCCCTGGGAATCGAGAAAATTTCCTTTACGAAAAGATCCTTGACCAGTGGGATTCGAACCCACGACCCTCAGCATGGTCATGCTGAGTAGCTGCGCGTTTACCGCTACGGCTATCTGGGCCCCTGGAACATGGCCTTATATATGATTTTATATGAACATTGTAACATATAATATCTATACTCACTAAGTTTGGTTATGGAATTCCGTGCCCTCGGCAATTTTTCAAACTGCATTTCAGCAATATAACTTTTGTCAGCTGGCTTTCAGTAAAATATTTTCTGTATATTAGCAAACAAACACCACTTATTCTGAGATCTCGTCGAATTGAGTTAAAAGCCTGTGTTCGGTGTTTTTCAAAGGAACATGCTGTATTCTAGTCTGAGCATCCAATGTGGTTAGAACTCATAACACACTTTTCAGTAATCCCTCTAGCCCCTTCTTAAAATCGAGTTTAGTTAACTATTTTAAGGAGAGGCATGTAAGATTCTTGTAGGGGTGTCAGTGGAGTCAGAATTGATTACTCACTTTTCTGTAACCCTTCTACACCCCCATGATTTTCTGCCTTGTAGGGGTTCCTGTTTAATGAAAATTTTAGCCATTTGTTTTTTTCTACCTATTATGGTATTTTTGGCCTAGGTAATTTCCGCATTTTGGTATTTCCGCCTTTTGATTTTTATTATGTTTGAAAATCAGAAAAATTGTATTACATACTTAATGGACAACCCCAAAGGAAATCATATGTTACATATTTGTGGGAGCCCAGGTAGCCGTAGCGGTAAACGCGCAGCTATTCAGCAAGACTAAGCTGAGGGTCGTGGGTGCAAATCCCACCGGTCGATGATCTTTTCGGGTTGGAAATTTTCTCGACTTGCAAAGGCATGAAGTATCTTCGTACATGCCACCGATATGGACATACAAAAATGGTCAAATGGCGAGGACAGCTCTTAGTTAATAATTGTAAAAGTGCTCAAAAGAACATTAAGCTGAAAAGCAGGCACTCTCACAGTTGGGATGTCACACCAGGAAAAAGAATAAAATTAAAGCGACCACATATGTCCCGCGAAACGCGGGACACCCTGTCAGATCTCGTTTCCAATTAAACATTATTCGTGTTGGATGTGTATTCTACAAACATTATTGGTCTAAATCATGATCTCATTTCTCAGTTTAGTCAAACAATTAGTTTTGACGCAGTAATGTCATGTTGAAAATTGCGTTGTCCCGCGAAACGCGGGACGTCTGGTCACCTTAAATAAAATACTTCTTCTGTAAGGTTCACATTAATCTATTTAGAAGCAGCACTCTTACTGGTCAAGTTCTCAGCTAAAGGATAATCCTCAACTCTTCAAGGTAGGTCGTATCGTGTACTAAAACATCGCCAAAGACAGTACTTATCTATCTTCTAATACATATCAGATATTCTGTGAATATTGCCGAAGATGAAATCCCATATATAACGCAGATATTTATCACGCTCCTCAACCGTGTGTTTAATTGGAGACCTGACTGTAGTTACTTCCACTCTCCGGTTTCGCCAACAGCAGCCGGGTGTTGTTTATAATTGTCTTCAAACAGGGTCTCGTTAAGAGACTGATATAGCCGTGATGGATGGCGCGTCATATGATGGATGAGTAGACAACGACTGCCGGTTCGATTCCCTACCGTGCCGACAAAATCTTTTTGTAATAATTTAAACTCATCACGCCTCATGGCTGCGTAATGACGCAGCCAACCTGTTTCTCATGCATCTCGAACTCGGCGCGAACACAAGCGTATTTTTCCGATTTCTTTCGCTTCTTTCCATGTTCTTTGTTATACAATGCCTTGTATTGTCGACCATTACAATTTCTGTATATGCAACGATCTAATACAATTTCTGTATTAGAACCATGCAGAATTGTAATGAAATCTTACAGGCTCGGGTTGCGTGTACTTATTGGAAAACTCACGAAGTTCCTCCCAAATTTTCTCTATGAATATTTAGAGTATTTCTTTCTAAATCTTATTTCATATGTTTCTCAAGTATTTTTGCAGCAAATTTTGAATAAAAGAAATCAAAATTTCTTAGAATCTCCAACATATTCAGCAATAGTTCCTCTTACAATTCCAACACAATTTGTTTCCGATTTTGTCCGGTGTTTTAAAATGTGTTTTCAAAAAATCTGGCGCTATATTATCCACGGATTCGGCAGAATATTTTTACAATAATTATTCCATCTGTAATATCCAAGACTTCTCCAAGAGTCCAGGAGCTCACTCAGAGACCCTTGCAGGATTTTTTCAGAAGTTTCACCAGAGTCAGAGATAACTTTCGGATTTCTTTTAGGATCGACTTCGATTTTTCAGAAATTACTCAAGCGATCAAAAAGAGTTATGTTTGATCCTTCGACTGTGACGCCTGCTCCTGCGGGGCGGGCGATGAGGACAGGATCAAACATGTCGCGCGTCGATCGAGTAGTGAAATGGAAAAGCGCCGCGGATCGTTAGTAACGCTTGATCTATTCATCGCTTCGCTTGATCTTGATTGGGCGAGTTATGAACACTTGTTCGGCGTACAATACGATTATCGAATTATATCGCAAATCCGATTAGGTTATGATTATATCATGGATCGCATCACCAACCATTGGTGACTGCCAGATTTTTACCTTATCACCACATCCTTTCCATGACAGTTGTAAAGATCCCTTCCCTTCCCCCGATGACCGTAAGGACGTGGCCGGCGCCGTTATAGACTTTTAAAATTTGAGCTCTCATTAAATAAATCTCTGGTCATCTATGCTCATGCTCATGCTAAATTACTCAAGCGATCAAAAAATGCTTGACCAGTGAATCAAATTGTCATCAAAATAGATGAAAAACAAACAACAAAGCAAGCTCGCTCACAACCGTTTGTTGCAACTGTTGCGGATAAGGACACAATAAAAAGCAAAATTGTCATGACAATCACAGAGCCGCAACATTGTTACAACCTTTTTAACTCGCGATTAATCAGTAATTTTAAACACAAAACCAAATTTGTTTTATGGATGCTGTTTGATAATGTGTCAATGTTTACCAACACGGAGAAAGTTCTAGAAAATTGCAATGCGAAGCCCAGAAAATCACTGCGCACGTGGTGATCGATCTTTGTCATATTCCGTTCAAGCGATGATAAACTCATGTTGCGGAATAAAATGTTGCAACGAAGAATAGGAGGTGACAATGTCTCTGTTGCTGCATGTGGGTGACAATTGATTCACTGTGCTTGACTATTCCTAGGAGGCATCCCTGGAAGAATTCCTGGATAAAATTTTTGAGGACTTGCTTGGGAAAATTTCCTAAATAATTTCTGGATGAATTGCTGAATGTATTTTAGGAGGAATCTCTGGAGTCATCACTAAAGAGAAATTCCTGGTTGACATCTGAAGAAATCCTGAACAACCATTTTGGAGGACATTATAAGAAATCAGCGGATGCATCTCAGGAGAAATTATTGGTTCGATCCTCTATGATGTCCTAAACGGAAATCTTGGACGGAATCTTAGGGAAGTCAATAGAAGAATCACAAATTCCTATAGAACTCTCTCGAAAAGTTTCTAAAAGATTATTTGGAGGAAATTTTGAAAATGATTCTTCGATTTTCTAGGTTAATTTCTTGAATTGAATTCTTGGTTAAATTTCTTATGAAGTCCACAAAATAATCAATAAATGAATTACTGAATAAATCGACGGGATCACCAGTCATTTGCGCCGTCGTTTCGAGAAACCCTGCCCTAATGCATTCTATATCCACTATCCTACTTACTGACTGACTGCTCACGGTTCGGTTCGGTCGGGTATCCGACTCGTCCGTATATTTTGTTGATGATGAGCCAAGCAATAAAAATACGAACCACATACACAGGCAGGCAGCAAACAGACCCCCGAGAAAAAAGGCAGAGACGGTTTTCTTTCCTCATCAATACTCACCTACCTAGCGAGCAATGACGACGAAAACGAGTGCGGGAACGGTATGAAATTTCGTCGAATAACATGTTTCTGCTGCTTTGGTTCTGCTGTGAAGACCAACCCAAGGAGATTTTGTTTTTGTGTTGTTGGGTTATTTCGAAATTATTTCAAACTTTTTTGGAATTGTTACTTTATCCATGATCGTGGTGTCATTGTAGGTTGAATTCCCTTTATGTTTTTTTCATTTACGTAACTGCTTACTTACTTTTCGTTACTTCTAAATTATTTGAATTTATTTTTCATAAAACTTAAATTCTCTTTTTATATTTTCTTTTGACAAATGTCTAAAAGTTAACCGTGCAACTAGCCTTGGCACTCTATGGATCAATGCACGAGTTCACTAATTGACGTTCTAGCAGTGCCGTGTTATTTATGTGACCATGAAAACCCGTGAATTCGGCACCGCTCAAACGTCAAATTAGTGAACTCGTGCATTGATCCATTTTATTTTGTTGATTTCGTTTGTTTTTCATAATTTTTTCTGTTTCTTACCAAGTTGCTGAATATATCATCACGTCTTTGATCACGTTGTCTTTCGAAATAACAAAGTTATTCATAAATTAATTAAATTCTCTTTTTTTTTACAAATTATGAAAGTACCATATCTTTCCGCGCGTTTTTACTATCAAACAAATAGGCCTTATGACACCTGAATCGAACATTTCGTTGAAATATTTTTAACTCTTACAAGATTTTTATAATTTTGAAGTATAGTAGCTTTAGCATGAATGAGTCACATTATTCAAATTATCCTCGAAACAGCTGGTCGTACGCCTCCTCGCTGCTGTTCGGTGAACAAAAACGCAACAAAGACTTTTTGGTATAGTTTCGTTCCCTACACAAGGTAGGTATTTTATCATTTCGGCTCTGTCTGATCTGGATGTGAGCACCAGCCAGCGAGTTACGGACGGACGGAGTGGTCGGTCACAGTCAAGCGAGACGCTAAAAAGCAGTTTGCATAAAAAAAACTGCTCGACTCGCTATGTTTGTTTTGGTTTCGATTAACTTATACAAATGCACTAGCATGATATAGTACCGTGAAACGGGGTAACTTTGATAGTTTTGAGGAAAAAAAATCTGATTAGTTCTGAATTTTGTTTAGGTTTTTATTTTATATATTTTTTAACCATACTGCTATTTTAGTTGTGCATTGCAGTTGAAAGAGCGCATAAAAATATATTTTTTCAAATAATCGAAACTCAATTTCGGGTTTCGGGGTGTCTTTGATAAAACTGCGGAACACGAAGCTAATTTGCATACAAGTTTGTAAGCTTGTGTGGCAATTTGTTTTCTTAATTTGGCACAGAATGCTAAATTAATGTATATCACAATACTTATCAACAATGTTCATAATGTTCTCGATACTCAAAAGTTATGTTTTGGTTGTTTAGCAAAGTATTGTATTTTGCCATATAAGAAAAACTACGAATTTTGTATGGAGACAGCAAGCATGTTGAAAAAATCGATGTTATCTAAATTTAATCATGTAATTTCAACCTAATTACAGTCACCCCACGCAGTTGAATCACCCACAATTTATGAATCAGCTGATTTCAAAAGACAAAATTATTATCAAACTTATCACAAAACATCACAGAATCATTTTTACTGACAAGCAACACATAGTGTTCAGCCATTTCAAGGATTTTTATCTAAGTAAAAAAGCTCTTGATCGTGGTATGAACTAACAATACTACTAAATTCTTTTTATAGCTATTTGGGCTGTATATAGAGTAAGGTGGGGCAAAAGTTCGACCTTAGTGGTATAATCAAAGTTTCCAGGAAAACAATAGCAGTTAAAACAAAACAAATACCATACAGTGAACCTTCAACATATTGGCTATAATTTTGCTGAACAAACTTGTGTCAAAATATTTACCCATTTTAAGTTATAACAGTTTCAAAATTGATTGTCTTATTCGAACTTTTGCCCCACCGGTGGGGCAAGAGTTCGAATCTAGTATGGGGCAAAAGTTCGCTGGCTAAAACACAAAATATCGATCCTTTTATGACAGACATACTTTACACCAGCCGTAAACATAAGTTTGACGAAAAATACACACTAAATGTTCATCAAAAAATTGCCCAAAACCGGGTTAATTGTAATATTCTCAAAAATAGCAGTTTCTCGCAAAACTAAGTGGATATGTAAAATTTTGGTGGCAGTTTTCACACGATCATACAAATTTAGCTAAATTTGAAGATAATATGTGGATTTTAGGAAATTTGCAAATTTTTCCGTGATTTTATACATGGGTCGAACTTTTGCCCCGCTGATTCGAACTTTTGCCCCACTATGGGCCAAAAATTGTTTTCAAGCATTTATTCGTATTCCTCAAAGCAACCTTATGATAGGCCTAGAAACGCCCTTACATAAAATATTGAAAAAGATTCTATCTTCAATTGGTTCCATGCAACGAAAGTTTGATCAAAAATTACAATATTCACGTCGAAAAACTACAAATAGCCATAACTTTTCCAAATCTCAATCGATTTTTATGATATTTGGATTTAAAGTCTCTTACTTGAATAGCATTCGAACCACCATGACATTTATAAGATTTGTTTTGAATTGAGCTAGAAATCTTAAAAAGAAACTCTTACCCAACTCGAACTTTTGCCCCACTTTACTCTATGGCCAACTTTGTAAGCCGTGTGCCTATTGACGCCTAGCTAGAAACGACGTTTTAAAGTTTGTATCAAAGATTTTTTGTGGGAGATTGAGCCCCAGACATTATTTACAGATTCAATAAACATAGCTATGAGAGATAAAAGCGTGTTTATACGGATTTGGATAAGATTTTTGAGTAAAATACTTGATTAATAAATTGTGGGAAATATACACACCAGTCACAATTTATGAATCAGTGTTCAAACTACTAGTACTTAGTATTTATTAAAATGATTTTGAGTTTCAAATAATTTCCAATGTAAAATTTTGTTACGGGAGAGCAAAAGTGGTTTGGGACCGATCATAAACTACGATTTTTTTCACGAAGTAAAAAGTATTCATACTTTGAAAAAAAAAATCAGAGGTCATGTAACCGATTTTTTCACGTGCGTAATGTGTTACCATATAATATTGGTTTCCTCACACTGCGAAAAATACAAGACAAGGTCGTGTGTTTTACTTATGAATTTGCGCAATGAGGAAAGAAGAAATTTGGTAAAAGAACTCTTGCTCCCCAAAATATGGATTCAAGGCTCCTCTGCTTGTCGCAAGCTCACTTGATTTTTTTAAACGAGTGAGCCAGCAACTAGCAGGCAAACCGCAAATCCATGATTTGGGAAGCCCGGGATTAGCATATTCCATTTGATTCGAAATTGAAAACCAGGAAAATCTGTTAGTGGAATCCGATTTCTTTTCTAAATAATTATGTTCCATGTTTTTATAGAAAGGTAGAATCCTCTTATAGCAAACAACTTTACTAATAAAAGAAAAATCGAATACATAAATTTCCATCTAACACTTCCAGCTTCAAAATTTGCTTCTTTTCTTTGGAAGCATGATGATTACTGTCGTTCGACACAAGGTCTAACCGCAATTTAGTTCGCTATAGGTTGATCACAAACAATTTAGAAGTTTTGAACATGGAAATCGATAGCAAAGCTCATAGATTTCATCATCACAAACTAATTGCGCAAATCGATGAATTAACCAACTTGCACATGATAATCATGACACAAGCTAACCATAAGCAAACCATACAGAATCCGTGTTGGGTAATGATCTATGCGTCCATAGGTTGACGCATACGAATCTGAAGGAAAATCTTCGGGAACTTATGTGGACAAAAATCCCTGTTATCGGATGATGCATCAATCCATGAAGCAAAACAAAGGAATTTATTGTGTAACACACACGAAATTTGCAAGAAAATCACAGCAAATCGATATGGACGTTCATGAATCAATCCATAATTTTAAACACACAGATCAAACGTGTGGATTTTTATCAGTGCAGTAAAGGCAATCGAATAGCCAAGCATTTACTAGTTCATGTAGATCTAATGATTGTCTAATTACATTACCTGCCCAGTTCCGGATTTACGCATCGGAGGGCCCGGGTCAGATCTCTCGACAGGGACCCATGGTACAAAATGAGCGGGAAACGCTCATTGTATGACAGTTTAGTATTATTAAAATATAATATCTGAAGAACTCAATTTTCCATTATACCCACATCATTCTCACAATCAAGTCCAAAATTAAAAATGTTCTAGTTTAAATCAAGACCTATGGTGATATGGATAACAATTGCAAAGATTATATTAATATTTTATTCAATTTTGCTGCAAATATTTCCATACAATAAACTTGAACAACAGTCGTTATCTCATCTCATTTTCTACCTTTATTGTTAGAAAAAATATCAGATATTCTTTGCGAACAAGGAGCAATTGTTTTTAGAAAAGCACAGGAGCTTCACTCTCGGTTAACAAGCAACTTCCAGGATTGAGTAAAATCGATATTTTATTAATCTCGGCCAATGATTTAGGGATCGGGGTAAATATCATTGTTTTTAAATTATGTATATTTGAGTCAAAATTATGGTAAAACTACGCTAACGCTAACGCTAAAATTATGGTAAATCATTTGCCCCTTGGCACCCTCCTAAATCCGGGCCTGTACCTGCCATCATCCTCCAAATAACATGCTCCAGAAGCATATTCATCCACAATGTTGTCTAGGCCCATTCAGAAGCAAATTTAAAATCAAGGAATGTCATGCAGATTCTTGAAAAACTTGGTTCCGGTTCACCCCCGCACATAATAACGTTGTCCGAGGCAGTGTTTTAATAAACATATGAACTATACAGCATTTAATTGCAAAATAGTTGATAGTAAACAACTGATTCATAAATCGTGTTCACATTGATTCATATTTGCGGACAACTTTTTTACCGATTCATAAATTGTGGTTTTAGACAATGTTCAAATAAGTGAAAATTTCAAATGTTTCAACAATTTTAATGACAACATTGTGCATGAACTACAAGTTTATATCTCACTTTACCATTCGGCAATGATTTCATCAAAAAATATTGTTTATTTTCTCTCCGTAATTTTTCAAATTTAAGCAGAGCCTTAAATGATTCATAACTGTGGGACCAGTGTATGTCTGAAATGAAAGTTAGCCCTTCTGTATGTTTGGTGGATCAAATCACTAAAAGTTTGATAAATCATACTTAAATGTTATGTAAACATCAAGGAAACCAGTATTCTATACAATTTAGGCGACCTGTAGCTAGAATTGTGACGTGCTGGAACATTTCTGAGAACGGCATCAGATTGAACAATCCCAAACCTACTAGAGACACATAATTTGATCCTCGAGACACGAAAATGTCATTTTACGCTGGTAATGGTTTAACGCATGGAAATCCACAATCACAATCAATTCATCCAAATGATCTCAAATGGGAGGACACTCAGAATTCGATCTAAAATCGAATGAACGATGTGGAGCAAAACGATATGTTGAACTAGAGTGTATACCTCTAGGCGTTTAGCGTTATATAAGAATTTCTAAATTTGAATACAAATATAGTGCCAAAAAAAGTGTTTCGCTAAGAGATTAAGCCGAATTCACAGTCTACTATATCTGTGCTGTCAAGGACGAGTGCCGAACTTTTTGATCAAATAATGATTGTTCAAACAGCGTTTCAAAAATGCTAAAATCCCAACAATTTTCATATTAAAATTCATAAAGGCTCAAATATTCTCAATCTACACGAAAATAGTTGTGACATATGAAGTGAGTGTCATAGTAATACAATTTACTTTTGCATTTGTTTTACTTGACTGAACAGTAATTATTTTGTTTCGTTTAGTATGCTGTGGGTCCGGCACTATCAATTTTATCCGCATTATCTAACAGGGCGTCGACTACCTGGGAAAACCTGAAAAGTCAGGGAATATCAAGAAATTCAATTTTTGATCTAGAAAGTCAGGGAATTTTGCTAGAGGTCAGGAAATAAAATCTAGCACTACCATACTACAACATCAACAAGTTTATTGGCTGCAATGTTAACGACGTTTATTGTCTGCAAAAACAACTCAGCAATACAGTAGTTAATTATCACATTACGTGAGAGGCAAATAAAGTGCCCACCTTACCAGTTTTCGAATTTCTCTCATTGATTTGGTTCAATTAAAGTTAACACACCTAAATCTTTTGTGATATTTTATTTTTGATGTTCTTTTAAAGTTGCACTTACGAAATTTTGATTAAAAAAAGAATTTTACTTAAAGAAAAAGAAAATAATTTGTATTGAAAAAAAAGTAGTGACAAAAATAAGTGCCCATTCCTTTTGGCCCAGAAAAGATGATTTAAGAAAATAAAAAGCAATTTAATAGTTAATGTGTCCTCCTTTGTCCTTAAGGACTTGCTGGAGGCTCTTCGGCATGCTTTTCACCAGGTTTTTGTAGGTGTTGTGGATCTAGTTCTTCCCAGGCGCGCTCCAAGGCTTCAAATAATTATTTTTGTTGGTACACCAGTTTTCAACCCTGGCATCGAGAATCGCCCACAAATTCTCGATGGGGTTGAGGTCTGGGCTTTGTGGAGCCATTCCAGCGGTTTAATCCGCAGACCGGAAAAAGACTTGGTCTTCTTTCAGTATGTTCGGGTCGTTGTTCTA
>NW_018736446.1:0-29929 GCF_002204515.2 Aedes aegypti
CACTGGTTGTCCGTCCGGACAGTCTTACCGACAAAACTACGTGTTGTTTTTGATGCAATCGTCAGCCACAAGACACGGAGCATCCGTCCTTTAACGATGCTACTGATCGGTTGGTTCCAAGTGGTGTAGGAAGACCTCGTCTGCATTCCAAGTAACCACTTGCATAATAATATTGCTCTAATTTGATTTTTTTTTCTTCTTAGGCAATGGGGGATAATCTGCCAACAGACTCCGACCAAAGGTCGGCTAAAGGACTACCATGCCGAACTCACTAATACCATTTCCATTGCCGCAAACACTTCGTCTCTCCGGGACACAAAGAAGCAGTGAATCAAAATTGTCATCAACGACAGACGAAAAACAAACAAGCAGAGCAAGCTCGCTCACAACCGTTGTCACACTGTGCAGATAAGGATACAATCAAAGCATAAATTGTCATGACAATCACAGAGCGCACATATGTTGCAACCTTTTCAACTCTCGATTAATCAGCTATTTTTAAACAAAAAACACCATTTGGTTTATGAACGCTGTTTCGATAACTGTGTCAATGGTTTACCAACCAGAAGACACTCTCGAAATTGGCATAATGCGAATAGCCTAGAAAATCGCTGCACACGTGGTGATCGATCATTGTCATATTCTGTAAGTGATGATAACTGAATGTTGGCAGAAACGACATTTGTTTGCAAAACAGAATAGGAGATGACAATGTCTTTGTTGCTGCGTGTTGGGTGATCATTGATTCACTGCAAGAAGCATTGCTTCGGAGGGGGCTATTGCAAATCGCAACCTCAAGGTTAGCTGCGTGCCATGCAGCAACAAACATCGATGACACGCTTAGGGGGTCTCCAAGGTAGCATGCCTGGCGCTTTGCCAGCTTCCCAGGTGGTACTTACCTCCCATTGTCCGCTGAAGGCGGCAGGGTCGACCACAACGCCCGCGCCCAGCTGCACCGCCGGTAAATCAAGAACTGATCACTGTGGGCTTCGCATTTGCACCTACTGAATGCTTCCAAGGCCCTATCAGCTAGCACCAGCTGGGATTGTTGACGAAGGGGCCTCCACCTGCCCCGAACAATCAGAGGCTCGTCATCCAACCCAGTAGGCCGTCGCCACGACAGCAGACGCTACAGGAATGTTCTCCCCGCGGCCCACTTAATCGCTGTTAGGGCCGATTTCGACCGTAGGGGCAAGCGGTTCCTGACCCTACGTAGGCCGACATGCGAACCTTGACACCTGTTTTGTTAGCCGTCTGCACTAGCCACTCCTCGCAGTCCACTCGCCCTTCCTTTAAGGTCCCGAAGACGTATGATGCGAATGTTGATTAGACATTGAAACGCCTTCCAAGCCAAACTCGTCTTCACACATCCCTGAACGCAGATTGTCCGGAGTCGGTCCCGACCGCAGTGTGTCAAACATGCGGTCACCGCAATTTGTGCGGAAACGCGGGCACAACGAACTCGTTAACCGCATCAAAACTGGAACATTCGGGAGAACCCGCATGACCAAAACGGTGTAAATACTGTCTTAACAACCATGGCCCGAAGGACCTGTTGCGGTGGGATGTTAGTTCCCCATGGCGCCTATTGACCCAGGTATCTACACTCGGAGCTCTAATTTGATTGGAAAAATTTAGCATGTGTATACAAAGTGGCTTTTTATAAGCATATTCTTAGCAATGATACATAAATCTACATTACGAAAGTTTCAAAATCGTTTGCATGTTTTTTAGTTGCATTAACATTGCATGATGGTATTCTTAATTAATGCTACATCGCCCTAAAATGTGCATGCATTTATGGCATTATAAACCATAGCTAATGCTTTCAATGTTTATATTTAGCAAAATAAAAAAAATGAGAAGAAAAAAATTAAAAATACGATCATTTTCAAAATATATCGCTGAGAACTGTTTCTCATATTTAACAGGAAATTTTACCTTTTTCTACAACCACTTTTAAAAAAACGAAACTTGAAGACGAAGTCGTACTATTCTGGAAATTAATTGACCCCTACTTGCAGAAAAATTTGTAGGGAGCTTGATGTGCACCCTCATTCATGTTCACGGCAATTTTCAATCGAATCTATTCCCTAATTCGTTTGAATCCATGACTCCTTGATTTGCTGGCGTAAACGGGAATGCAAATGGTTTGGCGATTTGGTATCGTGATTTTTTCCGAAACATTAGCAGATCATCGCAGACTTAAAAAGGAGGCTAATCCTAGAGAACTTATGAAAATCAATGGGACCGTTATCACAATCTTGTTTGAACTTTATTCTTTCTCTATTTTTTCTCAAATGTTTCGATATAATTCTCACTATCCTTGTTTGAAAACGTAACTTAATAGTGCGTTTAGACATCAGATTCCAGCAGCTCTTATGGTATCAAGAATAGTGCACCAGTTCCAGGTATCCTTTGGTCACGGTGATTAGTGAACAGTGAGGATTTTGACAATAGCTGTCGCATATCCGTAAAAACGCAATTCATTTTACAATTGCCTAGACGTTAGGACGCTACATAAAATCGCCATCGTTGTGAATAAACCTACGTCAGTTGTTTTTCTTTCACTTAACTTGCAAGCAAGTTCTGTTTCGCTTATAAGTAATAAATTAGCACTAAAAAAGATATACATTAGATCCATCAGTGTCCCTCATATTCAACACGTGCTATATGCAATGTCCCTGAGCGTGGGTTTCCTTCCACTCCCCGGTGACCCCGGAGGAGGGCCTTTAAATTACCTCGATGGAACGTATACTGGAGCAACATTGCCCAGCTATATGGACCCCCACGGAAACAACGGTGAGCTGATAGTGCTGCGAATGGAACCAGTGAACGGCTGCGCCAATCTATCGAAAGAAGAGTAAATGGAAAAATTGAAGGAGCCATCTCCGAAGCGCAGGGCGATCATTCGCATTGAATGTCAGGAGCAGATGACGCAAAAGTTTCCTACCACCCTGGACTCAACTCAACACGCTGCGTAATCAGCTGTCGTAATTAAATGAAAATCAAAGACGACAATGAGATCCTTGAGTGTTTATAGGATCAACACATCACGGGTATCCGCCGAATCACTAGAAAAATTGGCGAGAATAGAGAGCTAACGCCCTCAGTGATTCTCACCGTAGACGGAACTACAATCCCCGAACATATCGTCATCGGTTATCAGCGTATTCGTACCAGACCACACTATCCTGCACCTATGCTCTGATACCAGTGTTATCAATTTGGTCACACCATGCATAGGTGGCAGAAGCGATATGTGGCAACTGTGACCAGGAGCACACACTTAGATTAAATTACTGGGGTCGGTAAAATTTTACTGGGTTTTGGAACTACCGAAAAAGTCAGTAAAATGAAAATTGTCGCCACGCGTAATTGAAAAGCAAATTTCACCATGTTTTATTTTTTATCCATATATGATATAAAAAGAAAGCTCTCTGCAAAATTTCAGTTAAAAATCCCTGTTTTTCGATTTCTGACATTTTTTTTTTTAGTTTACTGACTTTATCGGGAGTTCCAAAACCCAGTTATTTTTACCGAACAGATTGAGTGTGCATGAAGTTTTGCAAGGTGTACGATGCCACAACCCCGCATACTGTGGTCGATGTAAGTCCAACGATCATTCCATCGGCAGTCGTAAATGCCCGGTGTATCAAAACGAAGACACAATACAACACATCCGTGAGGCCTGTCATATCTTGAAGCCAGAAGAGTTTTCGAAACTAACAATAGTCAACGGTCTTTCGCAGGCATTGCGTCCCATAGTAAGGACACGATAATCTCGGAGCTATCAACGAAGCTAGAAGCCTTCTCTGGACAAATACCGAGATAAAGGCCCTCGAGGCCAAGATGTCCACTAGAAATGAATCGACCAGCAGCACCGAATTCCAGCGAATTGAAAAGTTGATTATCGATTTGCAAAAAGAGATACAAAAGAAGGACGAAAGAATTCAAACTCTGGAAAAAGCCTTAGAGAAAGGCTCCAGGTTGGACGTTGTCCGCAAGCACGGGACTATCGAGGACCTTGTCGCTAAAGTGGCATCCCTGCATGAGACCGTAAGTAGGAAAGATTACGAAATCAAAACCCTTTGTTCGACCAATAAAACTGCTTCTGATTCCCCGGATACATCTAAGCCTCAACGACAGCAAACCACCAAAATCATTTCCTCTCACATCAACCCCGGAACTCAGGAGTGCAGCAATCACAAAGACTCAGCAAAAAGTGCAACTGCCGCAGGTACTATTAAAGACAAAAAAAGCAAGACAACGGCAGTCTCCGTTGAGCAGAATCAGTCGATAGTTCCAATGGATACTGCGGTTTCTGGAATCAACAAGGGAACTAAGCCGAAATTAAGGAAAAAAAATGCGGAACTTACCAGCGATGAACTTTACGCCAAACGAACCAAGGCCAACGAATCAATGATGTACATTTCTGATTCTGAAAACTCCATTACACCTTTCAATGATCTTCACTACGAGCCAGAGGTCGCAGAACACGATATCTCGTCCTCGTCGGATGAATCAATGCAGGAGATTGAGACAGAATAAATAGTTTCTTAAACTACGTCCTCTATTTCCAAATTTCCTCAAATTTTGTCACTATAATGACTTCTACACCAAAAAAACATCACTACCACGAAGAAAAGAACACGCATGAAACAGAGGACATCAAAAAGGATAACGCCTTGGACAGTCTGGGCCCCACCAGTGCGGAAGACTTTGGTGGACCGGAACTGGTGGACAACCCCCGGTGCTCAACGGAGAAATCCTTAGGAACGACCAGAGTTGGAATTAAGACTACGTCATATGAAGGCAAAAACGGGACGCGTGATAACTTTATACTTCTCCGTCAGGATAGCGAGGGAATAAAGAACACAACGGCCAGTTGGGACTCCACCAGTGCGGAAGACTCTGGTGGACAACACCCGGCGATCGATGGGAAACTCTTCCCCTCCTCCATGGGAATCTCTGCACAGAGCTGGAATCAACACTACACCATTCGAAGAACAAAATGGGACGCGTGATAACTTCATACTCCCCCACCTGGACAGCGAGGGAATCAAGCATACGGTGGAAAAGAAAGGCAAAGCAACGGGCAGTCGGGGCACCACCAGTGCGGAAGATTTCGGTGTACCGGAACTGCTGGATAACCCCCGGCGCTTGTTGGTAAATTCCTTGAGAACGAACAGAGACGGAGCCAATATTACGCCAGGCGAAGACATATATGGGACGCGTGATAACTTCATACTCCCCCAGCAGGATAGCGAGCAAATCAAGAACACAACGAAAAAGAAAGGAGCAGCGAGTAGTACGAGCCCCGCTAGTGCGAACTACTTTGGCGAACCGGAAGTCGGCTACCTCCGGCGATATGTGGCCCTTGGACCGAAAACAGGTCTGCTAAACAATAAAGCCAAAACCAGGTGTTCAGCTCGGTTACGAATCCCTCCTGATGCTAGATCAGACGCGCAAAAGTACGACTAATAGAAGTATGATACCGACAACACCGCTATTCCCGTGGCTGAGGCATCATTCTCCTCCGCAACACCTGTGGTTTCAACCCTTCCGCAACTAGCAAGACCTCCTTCGACTACGCTAGTGGCCCGAAGAGGATGCGTCCATTGCTAGCACTACAATGGAACATGAATGGCTTCTTCAACAATCTCGCAGACCTGGAATTACTTGTAACAGGGTCAACACCTGTTATAATTGCCATCCAAGAAGTCCATAGAGCAGAGTCCTCAACAATGGAAAAAAAACATTACAAGGCCAAAACGAATGGATTTTGAAAGGAGGCGCGAACATCTATCAGTCCGCAGCAATCGGTGTCCACAAGTCGACGACATATATACGTTGCTTATACTCTTTCCTATGATTTGATAGCAGTAGCAGCCAGAGTTGAATCTCCTTTCCCGATAACTGTCGTTAGTATTTATGTATCACCATCGGACTGCTATAATCTTGAACTTCGGTTGAGTAAACTCCTTCATCAACTTCCTCCACCTTATCTTGTGTTGGGAGATTTCAATGCATACCATGTTAACTGGGGCTCACGAAGGAATACCAACAAAGGCTCCGAAATTCTCCGAGCCTCAGAGAAAGCAAACCTTCGTATACTCAATGACGGATCGCCCACTTTCTCTAGACCGCAAATCAGCTCTGCCATAGATGTGTCCTTCGTTAGTGAAAACCTTATCGGCCGCCTTCAGTGGTCGGTCTCTGATGATCCCATAGGTAGCGATCATCACCCTATATCAATCCTTTGTAATTTCTCCTCTCCAAAAACCACCAGACGCCCTCGGTGGAAATATGAGCTAGCTGACTGGCAGTTTTTCAAAAATATGATAGAAATCAGTCCTATAGAAGACGATACGCCACTACATGATCTAACGAACACTATTCTTGCCGCAGCTTCCGAAGCTATTCCAAAAACAAGCCCGAACGCCGGGCGCCGGGCGGTAAGATAGTGGTCACCAGAAATCAAGGCTGCTATTAAAATGAGAAGAAAAGTGCTCAGAAAAATGAAGCGAACTCCAAAAAGCCACCCTGACGCCGAATCAACAGCTGCAGACTACCACTCAAAACGCAATGCATGCCGAAATGCTATTCGTACCGCAAAGCGCAAGTCATGGGATGACTTTCTGAACGGTATAAGCAGTGAAAGTACAACATCTGAACTGTGGAAAAACATAAACGCATTGCAAGGGAAATGCAGTGCTAACGGCATCGCCATCAGTACAGGAAGCGGAATTACTAGAGACCCGAAAGAAGTTGCCAACATTCTTGGTGGCTTCTTTGCTAAGCTTAGTGCCCGCAGCGGCTACAGTCCCGATTTTACTCGGTTTGATGACTTTTCGATTACCGTTGAATCCATGCAGCCACCTGATACGCTACCAGATGATCTGCTAGACAAACCTTTCTCTCCTGCCGAATTATCGTTTGCTCTAGGAAGCGGAAAGGGAAAATCATCTGGGCCTGATGAAATTGGATATCCAATTCTTCGTCACCTTCCGCCCATCGGCAAAAAGGACCTTGCTGAAAAGTTACAATCAAATTTGGGCAGACGGAACCTTTCCTGCACCATGGCGTCACAGTCTAATCATCCCTGTTCCCAAAAAGGACTCGATTCGTACCGAACCGAGTGGATATCGACCCATTTATCTGACTAGTTGTTGCAGTAAAGTTATGGAACGCATGGTCAATCGAAGACTAACTCAATTCATTCAAGATAAAAACCTCCTCGACCACCGCCAACACGCATTTCGTCAAGGTTGTGGTACAAGCACTTACTTCGCTATTCTGGGTCAAGTTTTTGACGACGTACTCGAAAATGGTCTCCACGTTGACTTGGCAACGCTGGATCTTTCAAAGGCGTACAATCGCATTTGGACCCCGGGGGTGCTGAGAACACTGGCCAGCTGGGGTATCGGCGGTAATACATTTACCTTCATCCGAAACTTTCTGACAAACAGATCCTTTCAAGTGTGCATCGGAAACACAAAATCGGATTCTTTTCCGGAGGAAACTGGTGTTCCTCAAGGCTCTGTGCTGGCGGTAACTCTTTTCCTTATCGCAATGAACGGAGTCTTCGAATCCTTACAAAAAGGTTATCCTCGTAACAGGACATATACCTGTCCTGATCCGCAGGAAACTCCAAAGCGCAATCGAGGCTGTGCATGCCTGGGCACTATCTGTTGGTTTCGAATTATCACCATCCAAAAGTCAATTTTCTCATATTTGTTCAGGAAACCATCACACTGAAAAGCATCCTCCCAACATCGACGGAGTAAATATTCCCTACGAAGCTACGATCCGCGTACTTGGAGTATATTTAGACCGCTATCTGAATTTTAAGTCTCACTTCAACAGGATGAAAAACCAATGCAAAAGTCGCCTCAACCTGTTACGAATCATGACCAGCAAACACACCAAAACGAATCGAGATGTGGGATTGCGTGCCGCGCAAGCAATTATTTGCAGTAGACTAATCTACGGCGCCGAACTACTGTGTAGAAACTCTGACAGCGTAATCAACGAACTTGCACCAACCTTCAACCGTTGCATCCGAAGCATCTCCGGGCTCCTTCCTTGTACACCAGCGGCATCCACGTGTGTTGAGGCTGGGATGCTCCCTGTCCATTACATTTTCGCAATAGCTGTGTGCTCTAAAGCAGTTAGCTTCCTGGAAAAAAAAAAAACGAGCGGGGATGACGTGGGAGTGTTCCTCCTCAAAAAGGCAAACAAACTCCTCCAGCAGATCGCCCACCAGATCCTCCCTCCGGTATCCACAGTCCACTGGGTCCGAGACGTATCTGGTATCAGAAGGCCGGCTCCAGAGGCACGTTCCCCGCCATTTGGGAGATTTGTGCCATCGCCATATTTGAGCCTATTTCATCATCTACCCGATGGGAGAGGAAATGGGAAGGGAAAGATGGGAGGAAATAGGAGTAGGGTCCCTGGAAGAGGGAAAATCGCATAAGCGAATTGAGAGCATGTAGCTCCATACCACAATGGGTTCGAACAGCGCCCTAAAAAGGACACTGCAAAACGCATGAGCGTAAAGAGAGCCTATAGCTCATTACCACACGGGTTAAGAATAACAGAATATCCTGAAGATTCAGGTTTCTGAAATCAGTTTCACTTAATAAGTGTTAACCAAGTAATTGGAATCGCAATCACGCGAAGATTGGATAGTTACATATCAGGTGATAATGCGAGCTAATTCATAAGCCAATTCATTCCCAGCAATGGAAGAATAGCAAGGACCCATATAAGTTTTACAGAGTTCACTGAATTCAGTTCCTCAAATTGAGTTCGACGTGCGATAACAAGCTTAGACCTTGAGTTGGCCGAAGCAAGAGCTTTAAAAGCAGCCTGGCTATCTTACATATTCCTTTACAAATAGCCAGACGTCAACTCGTCCCGCGAAGGGAGTTGCGAGGAACAAAGTGACAAGCAATTGTGGGATTCACTTGAAGCAAGGACAAGTGTGTCCCAATTCACCGAAAGTGGAAACATTCAAATCACTAGGATTTCCAATGGACGGAGAGAAGTCATAGAATTTGGTCACAATCAATTCCCAGTTTGTGGAGTATAACAAATGCAAATGCTGCGAATTTACATTCATATGTTCATATAGAGATGTAGCGATAATCAGATAATGATTCATCATCTAATACATGCCAATTCGTCAACTCGTGACTGATTCTGTTCAAGCAGAGCATTATGTCTAACACTTCTTCTCTAGCAGATACCATGAAGGTTGGGCGATTCCCTGAAATAAGTAATCCAAGATTTGAACTACTTAAGCATTCCATCAGACTGGAGCTTCTCAAATTGATATTTGAGCTGCTCCAGATGATGTGATGAGTATCAGCATTACTGCCCACAATCAGCAGACGACCTTTTCATAGGCAGTGAACAACAACTCGTTTGAAATCATCCATTGGGGATGGTTCATCATGTGGTAAATACACCACAAAACGAAAGACGTATTTCCTATTGAGGTTGCGAGTTTGCCATTTCATGTTTCTGAAAGTAACAAAAACTGGGTCCACAAGGTTACCTAGATAAAAGTTCACAAAAGTAAGGTTTTTGCGCCATTTGAACTGTACCATTTGCATGAGTCTACAAAGATTGATCGTTGCTGATATTCTATGCTGAAGATTGGTTTAACTAAGCTATCCTAACCGTAGCCACTACCCAAACTAGGCAGGATTAAGCTTTTCGCAATCTCAGAACGAAAAAGACCAGCAGCGAAAAAACCAGATCGGTATCTCTTAAAAGTCGCCAAAGGCGAAAAGCACAGACTACACTGTGTAATACGCATAATGCGAAACCATAGAGGTGAAAATTTAAACTAAATTACAACGTATTAATAATCCCACCCTTATTTAGCCTCAGGCTTGAGACTGAAGAAGGGCAGCCGATTATCTCGGAGAAACACAAGGTCACCTGCACCATTGCTCCGGGTAGCACAGGAAGGGCATAATACTGTAGAGAGGCTCCGTTTGCGGTTAGGTTTTATTTAGACCCCCCTAACCATTCATTCTTAGGCACGGTAAGCTTAAAGCCACATGAGTTAGGGGTCACCTGTTAGGTGGACTTTTACCACCGGAACAGGCAGTCCGTAGTGTTAATTCTTAGCCAATTGAAACAACCGCTACCGACACTACACGGCTATCTAGGCTGATCGGGAAAAGGAAGTTAACATTGATGATTAACTCCTGACGTGCCCAAACAGCCCCAAAACGTGGGAGTGTTCCTCCTCAAAAAGGCAAACAAACTCCTCCAGCAGATCGCCCACCAGATCCTCCCTCCGGTATCCACAGTCCACTGGGTCCGAGACGTAGCGTGGGATTCTTCTCCACCTAGAATCTGTGGTACCACGCTTTAACGAGCTCATAAAAACTAAACTGAATGGCTACGAGCTCATCTACACGGATGGCTCTAAAACTTCTAGTGAAGTTGGGTTTGGCGTTTTCAGCGCCAACATCAGCATAATCGGAGGCCTTCCTAAACCCACCTCGATTTTCTCCGCCGAAGAAACAGCCATCATTTCGGCTGTAGAACGATCCAGCAGTACTTAAAAGGCGATCATCACCGACTCAGCCAAAGTGCTGAAGTCTCTCGAGAACTCTAAGAACCGACACCCCTTGGTGCAAGCTATTAGAATGGCTTCGAACAGTAATACCACATTTGCCTGGGTCCCCAGCCACTGTGGTATGAGTGGAAACGAAGCTGCAGACAAATTGGCAGCGACCGGCAGATCGAAATCCCCGGTAAAGTCTGAAGTACCTGCAGCGGATCTAAAAATCTGGATAAAAGCGTTACTCGCTTCAGCATGGAGAAACGAATGGAGCCAAAATCGTGACCCCTTTCTACGGAAAACAAAAGAAGATACAAATCGGTGGTCCGATAATAAAAACTGGCAAGATCAGAGGGTTTTATCTAGACTAGGCTGTGGCTACACCAGATTTTCCCACGATCTCAGATCCCGGGATGATTTCCACAAGCAATGTGCGGCTTGCTCAACCCAAATGTCAGTAGAGCACCTTATTATAAATTGCCCCGCCTACCAAGCCCTCCGAGACTAACATGAAATCGGTATCAGCATCAGAGACGTACTGTCCGACATAGACAGAGAAAGATCACTAATTGAATTTCTCAAAAACACTGGCTACTACCAATTAACATAGACCCAAGCAACGACCAACGGCGCACGTCGACAGTAGAACGACGATGTTCGATCAAAACCAGCTCTCTAACTGACACGATAAAGAACAAACGACGATGACACCAGAGCTGACTATGTACCGGAAAGACAACTTTGTTCATTTTGCAATTGTACCAGAAGTCTGTAAATATTTTAGGAACCCCTTCAGGGAACCCTCTTTTCTCAGAGACGAACCAGCTCAGGGCTGAAAGTCTCTATAATAAAACAAAAAAAAAAAAACTTCAGAATAATAAACGTGAACAGCCTTCACTCTGGAAGCACTGATGATGACAAAGACGCTTTTTACGCGCAGCTCGAACGCGAGTACGACAGCTGCCCAAGCCACGACGTCAAAATCACCATAGGTTGGCCAGGAGGAGGACGTTATACCGACTATTGGAAAGTTCAGCGCCCACCGGCTGACGAACGAAAACGGCTTACGACTAATTGATTTCGCCGCCTCCAAGAATATGGCCATTCGTAGCACTTACTTTCAGCACAGCCTTCCATACCGATACACCTGGAGATCACCATAGCAGACAGAATCACAAATCGAGTAACCGCACAGTTAAACATAATGAAGATTACACGTCATGTAAACTTCAATTTTGCGATGTAACCATGACGTCATGTAAATTTAAGTCTGGAATCATGTAAATTTGTGTTAAATGTCACGTAATTACACAGAATCCTGCTGGATTACATGACATATAATTGAAGTTTACATGACATATCATGTAAATATCCATTATATATCACGTTCCAATTATGTGCATTATATGTCTCAGAAATTTACACGTTTCGTTCGAACTGTGCGGTTGTCGAAGCTGCGTACGCGCAGCATCTCAAGGCTGCATTAGAGGAAGAGGGTGAGCTGGATGAAACTCCTCCTGAAGATTGCTGGAGAACAGTGAGAGCAACGTCGGGTACGTGAGACGATGTCGACGGAACGATTGGTTCGACGAGGAATATAGGCAGATTCTGAAGGATAAGAATGCAGCGCGGGCGGTCATGCTGCAGCAAGGGACTCGATAGACGAAAACGGCAACAGCAGACCCGTCTCTTTCGGGAAAAAAAAAAACGCTGCCTAGTGAAGACGGAGTGTGAGGAGATGAAACAGTTGTGCTGGTCTCAAGAAACACGTAAGTTCTATCAGAAGCTCAACGCATTTCGCAACGGCTTCGTGCCGCGAGCCGAGATGTGCAGGGATAAGAATGGGAGCATTTTTACGTGAGTTGATCGAAATGTGGAAGCAGCACTTCGGCGAACACCTGAATGGCGTTGAGCACAGGCATTGAAGGACGGGGCAGCGGAGGAAATGCCTTCGTCAGTACTGCGGACGATGGAAACCATACAGCCCCCACTTTGAGGGAGGTTAAGGATGCCATTCACCAGCTCAAGAACAATAAAGCTGCTGGTACGGATGGTATCGGAGCTGAACTCATAAAGATGGGCCCGGAGAGGCTGGTCATTTGTCTGCACCGGCTGATAGGAACAATCTGGGAAATAGAACAGCTACCGGAGTTGTGGAAGGAAGGGGTAATATGCCCCATCTACAAGGAAAGCGACAAGTTAGATTGTGAGAACTTTCGAGCGATCATCATTATAAATGCGGCCTACGCATCACTTGTTCATCGATTTCAAGGCGGCACGTAGAGCTATGAAAAATCATGGCCGAGAACAGCATTCCCGGAAAGCTCACGAGACTGATAAGAGCGACGATGGAAGGCGTGCAAAATTGAGTGAAGGTTTCAGGCGAACACTCCAGTTCGTTTGGATCCCGCCGGGGATTACAACAAGGTGATAGACTTTGCGGATGATATGGACATTTTCGGGCATGAAACGTGGATTTGTGACTCGAGGAAGACTTGCAAGCACTTTGAGTCTTCGAACGTCGGGTGCTTAGGAAGATCTTTGGCAACGGTGTACAGGAAAATATTGTATGGCGGCGAAGGATGAAGCACGAGCTCGCCCAACTCTACGGTGAACCCAGTATCCAGAAGGTGGTCAAAGCTGGAAGGATACGATGAACGCAGCATGTTGCAAGAATGTTGGACAGCAACCCTACCAAGATGGTGTTCGCTTCGGATCCGGTTGGTACAAGAAGGCGTGGAGCGCAGCGAGCTAGGTGGGCGGATCAAGTGCGTATCGATATGGCGAGCGTGGGACAGAACCGAGGATGGAGAGATGCGGCCAGTTGTGTTAAAATATATAAAATGAATCTGAAGTGGAATGCAGAAATAATCTGATTTTCTTACAAAAAACTATCAAAGTTACCCTGTTCTACGGTACCGATAAATTAATTAATGAGGTTTATTCTTGCAGTCATTCATGTGATGAATTGAAAGCTTCAAACATATATAAAAGTTTTAAAAAATAAATGTGTCGACTTTCTGTCTGTCACATGTTCGAAATCATCATTTACGCGCCAATCAGCTGTCCACGTGGACGATATTTAAGTTATTCTTCTCATCTCGTTTGAACTTCTTAATTACTCTAGAGATATAAGTAAACCATTCTTATGACTGAAAATGATTTAAAGTAAAAGTTTCGCTTAACAATCAAACACCAATAAGTATAATACCATAACTCACCTTTCTTTGCCATCAACAACATACTTAGCATACCTAGCAACATACAACCGAAAGCTGAAATTTTCCGAACAGAATCAACCATTCAGAATCTTCTCTCTCGTGATTTCAGCTAAGCAAAGTTTCTCCCGCGTGCTACCTTACCGGAGAATTGGATGCTGCCGAGATCGAAACGTATGGCCACCGACTATAACTCCCAACTCAACCAACCAATCCCAATAATGACGACGGCGACGCTCTCTCGTGAAGCGTGAACAACAAAACATGGAAAAACAGAATCACCGCTGGCTCCTTCCAATCATTTGTCTTCCGAGCTCGGAACGGCAAGCATCGTTTTCGGAGTTGGTGCTCAGTGTCAGTTTCCGTTGATCAGGCGTTGGCGAAAAGTGTGTGAATACGATTTCCTTCGGAGTTTTCCCGTTCGAAGTTCTGGACTTCTGGAAGTTCTGAGCTAGTGTTCCAACAATCTACCAGAAAATTACTTAAGACATTCTTGTGCGGTATTTCTGTGAATGATATTCGATTCGTTTTGGAGCCAGACGGGCATTAAGGGCATAAGCGCCTTTGTCGTTGTCGGATCGTTTCAACGGAAGAACTGCGCTCCTCCTAATTGCACCCGAAGAAAGCAGCGTTTGATTCAAAATAAATAATACATTTTGCTCGGGATGAAACAGATTTGCGATCGGTGTCTGTGCAAAGTGCGATCGAGAGCAGGAAGCTCCGAGAAGCAATGTTTTGCTTATTAATGTAATTTCGAGGAAGGAAAAAAAGCAGCGCCAACATTCGATTGGTTGTGTCTGATGAAGTTCTGAAATCCCGAAAACCATCATCGATAGCATTGACTTTCAGTGGTCCAGTTTTTTAAAGAAAAAAAAAAGCATCGAATTCAAAACATTCAAACCGATCTTGCCGGGAAGATAGGAAGCCGAAGAAGAGAAAAAACGAATCCGTGGAACTTATGATGATTGGTGTGATAATTTGCTATTTATTGAAAAAACATAAATAAAACAAATTGAAATATTCAATCTCGACCGACTCGGGATACTTTTTCCCTCTGGTGAAAACGACCATCCCCAAATGGGAACCCTGGAGTTGTGGAAAAGCTAATGTTGAATGAAACGAGATCATCGGAAGCATGATTAATTAACGACTAACACGTGAGTGGCTTCTAATAGTGTTCGAATCAATAGATATTTATGCACGGTGTGAAAAACTTAATTAAGAAGAAACATATTTATGCAATAAGGAAATTATTTGTGTTGCAAGTGATTTTTTAGGAGGAAGCAGTTGTTATTTTATACTACCTCCAAGCAGGAGGTCATTGTTTGAATACTTCATTGGATCAGATTAACATAAAGGTAAGATAACATGCATTTGGGATTTAGTTTCATGAAACAATGCGTTATATTTGAAATTGGGGACTGTTTGCTTTCCATCAATCTTCTTTAACTGAATCGTAATAGTGGAATCAGGTGTAAACATGCGCCGTCGGAATTACATGATCCAAGAATTTCCTGGAATATGATCGTGTGGAGCGATAAAAAAGTAAAAATTTGTAAAAATTGCATCCAGGGATGGTGAATCTATATAAGAATGAGTTATCTATCAGAAAAAAAAATATGCTGAAACCCAAATTTGGGTGAAAATAGATTAGTCGAGTTTCAAAGCATTTAACGTCCGAACATGTTGAAATATATAATTCTTTTTCAATTCTCGTTTTTGTTCTCAGTGCCGTAGTGTGCAGTTGGCCGATTGACACATGTGCCCCAATCTTTAGCGGGCGCCAAAATGCACAAACTTAGTAAATTAAAAAAAAAACAAATATTTAATAAGGGCGCTTTTCATGTTACAAATTCGAAAGGGGTCGTCCATAAATGACGTAGATTTTTAGGGGGGGGGGTCTTCACGAATTTGTGACGAAGTGTGATGAGGGGAGGGAGGGGTCCTAGCTAGTGGACGTAGCATTTTGAATCAAGTCGGTAAAAAGAGAAGCTCTGAAAAAATATATAAATATTATAAAATGAGTTTCTAAACATTCATATGACAAGAATTAAAATATCAAAATATCCTCAACTCATCGATTTGTTTTGATGTATTTATGCTCTTGATGGAATAGCCTGAATATTAAGGAGGACAACAGATTAGAGTGTTATCGAAATTGCCCTATCATTAAATTTTCTTACTAACTCGGTAATTTGAAGAATTTTTATTATTTATCTGTTTCAACATAGGTTGGGTTGTGTAAGATTTTTACAGTATGGAAACGATAATGAAATAATCTTACACTACTGAAATATTAATGGATATGAATAATTTATATAATACTCGCTAAGATTCTTAAACATTCAAATACTTCAAGTGTATTTTTATAAGTATCGGCCAATGATTGCTAAATGGATTTAAATTTGGATAATAATGATGATGATTCATTTCAAATTAATATATTTTGTTGGTCATTTTTATTGAAATCTATTTCCCAACAACGAATAATTAAAAAAACAATCCTTTAATATAACGAAACCCAGTCACTAAGGAAAAGAAACAAAAACAAATATACAGAAGGGGGGGGGACTTGATATGCTACGTATTTTCCAAGGGGAGTACCAGCATTTGTGACGAAATGCTACAAGGGGGGAGGGGGGTGTAAAAAATCAGTGAAAAAATGCTACGTCATTTATGGACGGCCCCAAATAATAATGCTTAACTTCATAATATAAAATTTTAAAAATTTCCTACCACAAAATATGACGTATAATAATTATTCAAAATTGTCCAATACTTTATGAACTAACAAAAAATCTATTATCTTCTTCATTTTCTTGGCATTACGTCCCTACTGCGACAGAGCCAGTTTCTCAGCTTTGTTCAATAGGCACTTTCACAGTTACTAACTAAGAGCTTTCTTTGTCAAAGTTGCCATTTTCGCATTCGTATATCGTGTGGCAGATGATACTATATGTCCAGGAAAGTCTAGGGGATTTTCATTACGAAAAGATCCTGGACCAACCGGGAATTGAACCTAGAAGCTTTCAGCATGGTATTGCTTTGTAGTCGCGGACGCAAAAAAAACAAGCGCCGGCGATCTTCAAACATTTGCAGATCGCCGCAGCCACCTAAAACGGAATAATTTGACAGTTTTTTTTTGAAGAAAATCTGAATATTTCTGCATTCTGCTTTAAAGATTTTTATTTTATACTAGCGGTCCGGCAAACTTCGTCTTGCCATGAAGCAGGCTGTTGAAAAATATTATGGGACCTCACATACAAAATGACATATTAGTATTCCCCCGTTTTATCATATTTTCCGAAAACTTCCCCAAACTTTTTCGTCACACGAACACGTCGGAACCCTTCAAGAAGACAACTGTGAGAGAATTGTGCAAATCGGTTGTCCCGTTCTAAAGCCATTTCGTGACATACAAACACCACATCTATTTTTATTTATATAGATTTTTAAAACAAGTACTGGTATCTCAATTATTGATTGCAGTTGAAAAATTGCATAACGGTTCATTTTGAAGACACGATAATTCCTATTTTCCCTAGTTAATTTTCGGTTTTAGGGGAAACTTTGACGTTTTACATCATTGCAATTGGAACTTGATTGGATGTTGTTAATGGAGAACGTGGATTAGATTTTGATCATAAGTTTTCCGAATTTATAGAAAATTTACCTAAAACATGCATGATACACACCGTATGTATTAGCACAGACAAACAGACGTAACACTTAGAACAAATTTCTTCAAAATCCATCGCCCAGTTTACACCATCATCATCTGGTGAGCATGTTGCACGAAAAGGTGTTTCGTGCAACAAGACCGGCAGATGGCGGTAGTGTGAAACGTCAAACGCAAAGAAAAACGATGTGCGCGCCTCTGGTTATGAGGTTTGTAACATAGCGAATTTGAAATGATCGTTAATGATGAGGTCGATGGAAATTTTTCAGTGTTACGTCTGTTTGTCTGTGGTATTAGTATAAATTATTATTTCTGAAGAGATATCGATTGGTATTCACAATTCGACATTGAATTCAACATAAATCATACGTTTTTCGAGTATGAAAAGTATATTACGAACAAAAACCAGATAAATTACTTGGAGCAAAGAGGACGTTGCATACCTCTAGTTGTTCAACATCATTACAAAAATAATTAAAATTTAATAATTATTGCTTCTGACGAAAATAGTTCTGACATGAAGTGTCATACTAATACTATTTACTGATTGCACCCCGTTTGGCATGAGGTCGTTTGGCATAAAGTCATTTGGCTTAAAATCGTTTGGCATAATAGACGTTTGCCATAATAGCCGTTTGGTATAATAGCCGTTTGGCATAATAGCCGTTTAGCATAATAGCCGTTTGGCTTACTGAGTGATTTATAATGAATATTGGCATATTGGCCAACGATCCCATAGCAAAAATTTTTGGATGGTGCTCAACAAGCGTGATGTTCGTTCAGTGATTTGCCGAGCTATGGATGTCAAAAAATTTGTTACATTAGGGAACATAACTAAATAAAACTCGTGACGGGTCTGTTGAAAAATCTCTCCGGAATAACAATTGTTTCTACATCCTAGACACAGAGAATCTTTGAACTTGTTGCGATATACATACTTGGAAATAGTAAATTGGTAAGTTAATAATAAAGGGAACGATCATAGAACATTTCGTTGGGGATCAAGATCTGTCGCAGTTGGGACGGAACACTTGATGAAAATCACTTGGAAAAGAAGGGAAAATTTATTTGCAAATATTGAGTGCTCTAATCCAAAGATCTATTATTGTAGTGTAATGCAAAAATAGTCTATATACGAGAGCAAATTAAAAACACCGTCTATTATCGAAAGAAGGGAAAATTTGTGACTGAATTGATTTTTTTTCCTGTTTTTTGTTTTTTTTTCGCTGATAACTTGAGTAGATCGATTGCGCCGCCCTCATATTAGTTGGAAACAAAAAATATGTAAAGTCCCAAAGAACAGCCTATGTATAAAAGAAGGTGAAATTCATTTAAATTTTAAATCAACATTATTTATTGATTTTATTTTATATTTAGAAGAATATCCAATGTTTGAAAGAAGGGTAAATTTATGCTAAATATATCGAAAACTTCAAAAAATATCAATGGTGCAAAAATTAATTTCAATAGTGTGATTTAAAAAGAAGAATAAATATTTGAAAGTAGGGTAATTTCTGGATAAATAATAAAACACTGTTGGCAATAACTTTCCTATGCCTTAACTTATTCAACAGCATCATCTTCTTCTTTTGGCATTAACGTCCTCACTGGGACAGAGCCTGCTAGTGTTCTTATGAGCACTTTCACAGTTATTAAACTGAGAACTATCTTTGCCAAAGTTGCCATTTTCGCATTCGTATATCGTGTGGCAGGTACGATGATACTCTATGCCCAGGGAAGTCAAGGAAATTTCCATTACGAAAAGATCCTAGACTGACCGGGAATCGAACTCAGATACCTTCAGCATGGCTTTGCTTTGTAGCCACGGACTCTAACCACACGGCTAAGGAAGGCCTCATCAGCATATGATTGTTGAATAAAGTGTAAATTTTGTATCAATTGACTCCAAAAAAGGACTGATGTTGTCAGAGGGATTGCCCATTATCAAAGGTTACTAGACTAGATTTTAAGGGCTCAAAACACTTTGCGAAGACGAAATGACGTATGTTTGTTTTCAACTTTACTGGTAACGGAGTGATTTTCAATCTAGTATTCAATAAAAAAAAAAGTTCTATGTCCCGATCTCTCCCTATCTCGATGGTCCCTTCGATATCGAGATGTGGAGAGGCGACTGTACTTCAAATCGTGTGTTCTACGTCATTCCCTGGACAATCAGAAGTAAGTCTCCGATAACCTTGGGCGATTTTTGCATAACTTTGACCAAGATTCTTTAGAATTCATGGGTAGGGTACTAACATAAACCTTTACAGGATTTTCATAGATTGTTAGGCAGAATTTTTACAGCAATTCCTGGCTTTGAACACTATGCAAGGTTGGTTTTTGGCAGTTTTCTTTTGGATACAATTTGACAGCTTTACCATAACTCTTGCTCATATTTTTAAACTGAATTAAGCATGAGAAAAAGTGTTACAAATTTCGTCGAAATGAATAGCAACCATAAGGTAAAAATTATATATTTGCATATTGTTCCTAGAATTGAGGATGGTCAAAATATTTTACACTGACTGACAATCGTTCGATTTTACGAATATATTATTTAGTAGATATGACTGGACACTAAACTATTTACAATACTGTTTCTGAGTTTCATCCCGAATTTCAAAGGTAAGGCAAGTCTGGAATAGATTCTACTATTTCATTCGCTGGAAGTTGGAAAAAACTTTTGGTAATGGAATAGTTTTATGTGATTTTGAGATCAAATATAAAGTCTACCCAGCTACTTTGTCGGAAAATTATTGATGGAGCATTTCTTCCTTTCCTACCATTACACTGTTTTATTCAATTGCAGCATTCTAAAAAACATCTTTTAGTAGTTTTTTTGTTGCACTTTTTTAAATTATTCGCACCTACAACTGAAAAAAGCTCTTGATACTAATGAGAGTAAGAACTGCTGAAAAATTAGGAACTTCTAGATGATGTCTTCGCAAATTTTTACAATTTTCTTTGATGAAAGCACCTAACAGGTAGCATGAAAGTTTCTTTTATTTTTAACAAACTCTTATCCAAATGATTACACGTGCTTGCAATTATTGGAAGATTCTCGACAAAACCATCTAAAAAATGCTTCCTGGAGTAGTTGTCAAACAAAATATCCAAAAACATATTCGTTTTTAAAACAAACGGAAATATAGCAAGCACGTTGTATTTAAGTGATTTTAAAAAGATTCAACATTTTAAGTTTAACTTACTAAAATTTTCATTTACATATTCTGCTAACTACAACGACTTGTTTCCGCAGATACACCTCATGAACAATATATTTTTTAGTAAATTTCTTCAAATATCTTTAATCTTTAGTTCGCACAATTCCTTTAGAGAAGAAGTTCAAACTGTGTTGTATACCTTTAGTGATAGTCTACCAAATAATTTAATGTATAGAAATAAACAAGAACTATTATTATCATATTTTTTTGGATTTCGATGATAATTTCATGCTAGGACATGACGTGACAGCTCAACAAAACTGCCCCGATGTTTTTTCAGTCGATAACTTTGACACTACAAAAGCCAGCGGTAGTTTAAAGTATAGTAAATCTTATGAGTAAATTCAAATATATGAATGTATTTTGTACAATAATTGGAGTAAATATGGAAATTATAATTTTGGTTAAGCACCTCCTGTTCCTCAGTTTCGGACAGCTTGATTTGTTATATGATATCTTTGTAATTATTGCATCAGTGTCTCAAAATACTTTTATTTTTCATGGGTTCCGTCGATCAACAGCGATATGTTTAGAGCAAATGATACCACTTTCATTATAATGCCTCAATAAGGTTCTTTTCATTCATTTTAGTATTGTTAGAGCACATGTGATAAATCTTATATCGACAAAATGGATTTCAAAGCAAAAATATTTCATGAAAAATTTCCAAACTTTTGAAAAAAAAATTCAATGTATGTACAAGCAGCAACGGCTGGCAAGCAACAAAACTGCCCTGTTGCAATACTCAAACCAACGATGTGACAGTAGGCCTTTGCCAAATCGACCAATGAAGAAGTGTCTTTTTTGACAGGCAATTGATTTCGTTTTTGTACTTTGACCTGTCACGTCTTGTCTTAGATTTCATGTGGAAGTCGTCCAAGAATTCAAACGAATATTTTATGAAAGTTGTCTAGTATTTACTTAGAAACTTTTATCACATACAAACTTGCATCATGCAAAAAAAAAACAACAAAATATTCTTTGACTAAGGGCGCTCAAATGGAGGTTTGGGCGCCATGAGGCCACGTACGTTTTGGGTGTTCACAACTATCCGATATTGTGATGAATGTTTGAATTTGTTTTTCAACTTAAAATTGATTTAGGAAATTGGGGTTTTGCCAGATTTTTACAAAACTGTGTGCCATGATATTGAAATGAATGTAATGAATACATACTTCTATTTGAATGTTAATAAATTAACATATTATTTGAAAATTATTTCATAATAATGTTATGCCGCTAATAAAGGATTCCTTCACAACCTTAATCAAATCCTTACCATGCTATTCCTAAAAAATGTGAGAATTAACCTCGAGTAGCCACAAGTATACTGGATCCATCCCGTACTAATTTTGTAACTGAAAAAGTCAATTAATTGTACCATCACCCACAGTTATGAATCAATCAATGAGGGTCAAATTTGATTGGTGAATCCCGATCCATGGATAAAGAGGAAACATATTACTCTTACTTTAACATTAGTTTTGAATTGTTGTATCACGATGAAACTATATAGGTAGAAGATTAAATAAAAAAGAACAAGGAGATACGTCGTGGCATTAATTTTGTCGAACTGTTCAAAACTTGTTTGTATGTGTATATTTAAATTATATAAAACAGGAATAAGGCACTTGTAATGAGCATGAAACGAGCTCACCAGTTTGTAATCCATTTTCGACTGACCAGGAATATATTTCGCATTCACATAACGCAATCCGCACACAATTGATTGACTCCATCGCCCGCTCCAAAAGAGGATGCAAGAATCAAAAGACACACTAATCTGTGTATTTGACTATTTAATTTAAAAGTTAAACTTTTGGAAACCAGCATAATTCGCCTAAAGGTATGAAATTCCCTTGAAATTAGCACGTTTTTCGAAAACAAAAGGTTTTATGATTGAAAACACCGTTATAGTGCACTCTTTAGCTTACAAAACAGTTCATACACTCGAAGTTTTGCATATTAAGCTCTAGCACTAGCAGATTTTTAGTACTGACTTTTCCAACAGTATTGCTTACACCTCAAAAAACTGTGAATATTTCTGTGGAAAACTAACCCTATAAAAATAAAATGGTTCAAAATCAGCATTAATTATCTATGAGTTAGAAAGCATTGAATCTCTGTGATTCATATAAGATATTCAGTATCATTGGAAGACGGGAATCAATTCGACCCCGGATTATGAATTATTATAGAGTTTTGGCACTTCTCAGCAAAGATGCTGAAACTTTCACCTACCCCGGGCAATCTGTATGTCAAAGGGGATTAGGCTCTGTGGATCTCATTTATCGGTTTACTTATCCTAATGAGTTGCTAGATGAGTTCTCAGTTATGGTGGTTCGAACCGTCTGACTATGCTTGCAGGTTCCAAGAATCACCGCTTTTTGGATGCTGTGTAGGTCCTTTTTTTTAATAATTTTTATTTATCAATATTCCATACATTTTACAGTTTTCTTTATTCTAAAACTAACCGCTTACATCTTTTTTGTCTACAGAAAATTACAATACTTTCCAAAAGTGTTTTTTAAATGCGTTTTATGATTCCATCGCATTTCTCTTATTTGTTTTTTGAAGTTATACAAACTACCTTCTTTTTTTAGGTTAAAAAGAAATCACCCTACTGACGAAGGAATAAGGCTTTTTTTTGTCTTTCAATTTTTGGGTTTTATTTTCCAAGACAGAATATTCTTCTCGCGTTGACAAATTTTAGTTTTGAATGCTTTGCTAAAATAATATTCGTGAACTCCCATACTTGCTGTGCACCCGAAGTACATCCCATGATACGGTGCTTATTGTCATCAGGTAATAAGCAGACTCGCAGTTTGAATTTTGGAGCCGGCCAATACCGTATCTAAACAGTTTTTCCCTATTTGAAATTAGATCATTTACAAACAAGTAAAGCTGTGATTTATCCTCCATAGGCAAGAAATTTGAATTGATATTCTCCAAACATTTTCCCATGTACAAGAGGAAAGGTTTGTTCTATTTTCGGCACTGTGTTTCTTTTATCAATGAAGTACCAATACAACAGTTTAACTGTTGTAAGATCAAAGTTATCCTTCAAATATTTAGCTTCGGTTACCCACTCCTTTCCATTTCTCGATAATTTACTCAACAGTCTAACGTTAAAAATATTCTTCATCACGATTTGCGTTTCCATACGTATCGTAGAGAATGTTTCTTATAAATAAAGCTTTAATTTACTCTCAACATTCGACAAGGCCGATACCGTCTTCGCATCTCAAGTATAATTGATTACGATCCGCTTTAAAAATATTATTACCACAAATTGTCCAACATCGATTTGATTTTTCCTATGTGGAGATTAACTTGCGACGTACCAAAGTTTGAAAGTACGAAAGTATTTAAATAAAGTTTTTTCATATAAACTCATATTAACGAAATTTACTGTTTTTCAATTGAAATTGGATGTTTTTTATGATATCATTGTATGTCAAATTGGCCATCTCAGTCCATTTGTTCGACACATGTACCCCTAAAATTTTTTGATGGGCTACTTCCTTAACCCGTATAGGCCTGAGTGAAAACAAAACTTCTAAAACCTCACCGCTCAGCGAATTCTTAATGGATTCAAATGATTTTTGTCAGTATACTGGCACACATATTCTAGTTTCTAGAAGTGGACAGAGGAACGTGGTAATATTCTTGTGGCCGGAGTTATTCCGGTGGATCACTGGGTCAGGTCGGTTGAGAAGGCTACTGTGCATTTGTGCCCCTAAATGTAGGCAAATTTCAAGTCACAGATAATTTCCAGAATCGACTATAACGTGGCCACTACATGACGGAATTTTAAGAAAATTGCATCATTGTAAACCTTTTGTTGAAACGATTTAATTGGAAACTATGAATTTTGCATTGGCTTTTAATTACAAACGATCATTTTCAGGTCCCGGAGACGCCTCAAACTATGATAAAGTGGCAAATTTATCTGAACATCTGTGCCAAGCTTATGGGAATGCATTTTAGTGCAATTATGTTTGATTTCTAATTTTTGAGAATTGTAACGGTTTAGTATCCAACAAATCTACAGTCGGTTCTTCCGTGCATAAACGTCCAAATGGCCACATCCGTATATTTTAAAACGTGTGCAAGACACTTCATTTATAATGGTTGAATATCAGATTTGATGATTTATGCAAATTAAAATTATTGTCATTGCAATAAAGAAAGATACTTGGCATGTCCAAAAAAAGAGCCCTTTTCTACCCGACTTGACCCAGTAACACCGAAATAACTCCGGCCACAGGGATAATTTCCGAGTTCCTCTGACCATTTCTATAAACTAGATATGTGGGCCAGTGAACTGACAAAAATGATTTAAATCCGTTAAGCGCTGAGCGGTGAGTATTTCTCTGTATTTATGCTTTCTCAGGCCTATACGGTTAATAAGGAATGGTCCTCCTTTGCATGAATTAATTCTAACAAAAGAAGATTTGCTATGTTTAATTTTATTTTTTCCATGCCATTACGAATGAATAAATTTGAAGCATCAAATCAAACTCTTCTTATCTCTTGACGAAGAGGAAAGAACGTCGTCGGCATAAGCGAGTAACAACTAAAAATAATATATAAGAATGCCGTTGATACTGCTTTGCAATTTTTCGTATCAGAGCTCGATATAAATTACAAACAGTACCATGCTCAAAGGCACCCTTGTCTTACAGATGATTTGATTGGAAACTGTTTTGTTAAAAATCGCATTGAATAAGACATGACGATGCTGACGCGTATATTTGCTTTAAGCAAGTAACAAATTTTTCTGGAGAAACCGAATTTGAACAGGATTCCAAAGAAATTCGAACTTCTTCAATTCCACAGTTCTAGGGACCTTAGGAGAGATTTCGGGACAATTCCGGTCGCTGAGAGAACTACCGGAAACTATACGGACGTCCTCTAGGTGCCACATTGCTTCAACTCCTCCGCCAAGTCGTGGTACTCGCTATCTTGTTATGCAGTATTATTATTATTATTTATTATTATTATTATTATTATTATTATTATTATTATTATAGTGGAACTTTAACCGAAGTGCAGTTTTGGACTAAAATTTCGATATAAACGATATAAAAATTACGCATAATAGCACTGAAAAAATACCAAAATCACTCAAAATATAGCTAAACTGTTATCAACTAGTATACAATTGTTACCGTTGTTATAATTAGAAATATTTACAACTAACTTATTACGAAGTGGCTTAAGTATTTTTTTTTTTCTATTTTTGTTTACTGGTTCTATTGGATTGTTGTTTTTCTATGTAGAATCGATTGGAAAGTAAAACAACTAAATTTACAATTAACAATATAATTTCGAAAACAAGGATCTAAGAATAAATGTAGCATAATAATAGTCGAAGATAACCATTACTAATTAATGGCCTATTTAAAGCAAGTATCAAACGTTTGTTCAAAATTGGAATGATTTGGTTTCTTGGCACGCACACGTCAACATCGAAGAACTTACGTGGAGTCCTACACTAGGCCCGTTGACCTTCACCTGATTGATTGCAACTTTTTTTTTCCGGCATTCACACTAAATAACCAGCCACTTAAGTTTGCCGTATTTTATTCGGCCTCATAGTCTTCGCTCCTGTTCCTAAATAGATGTGGTTAGAGAGTCAAGAATCAGCGTTGCTTGCATTTATCGTTGCTCTCTTTAAATTGAAACTAATTAACTTTTCGAAACACTTTTCAGTGTTGTATTGATAAAGGGTCGCAAGGTGTTTTGTGCGAAGTTATTAAGGAAAGAATTGATCTATTAAGTCAGATAAGCCTTTAACGCAAAGTTGCGGGTCCATAGACTGGTTGCGTAATCTACAAAAGAAGAACAACGGGAAATATCATTATCACACGTCACAAAGTGTTTCTATGGCTCTTCAACAACTTCAACTACATCCCCATCAAAGCCTCAGCACCAACACAAAACTTTACCTGCTTTATTTCTATACATGCAATCATAAACGTTTAAGTAGAGTAAATGGCATTACAAGCTTATCCTTGTTGTCCCCTCTTTTAAATAGTGATACCCTATTTACTGCATTGAGATCGATTCCAATAAAGTCATCGTCTGTAAAATCAAGGAGTAATAAATTAGTATAACTGGCAATATAAATAAGGACTAATATGAACTTCAATAAAAATAATGGCGATATATAAATCACTGTAACTTCTGATTTTATCGAAGAAATGATTTCAAAGTTAACAGAGAAGACGCTTGGATATCACAGTTTTGAATGCTTAATGAAAAAGCTTATTGGTTATTTGTTTGGTTTACAAATTAGTATAGTGACTATGGCAGGGCACAAATTGAAGCATTTAATATCTCTTCCAAAGCAACTCAAAGCCTTAAAATCACGATATCTTTTGATTCCCTCGTTAGAATATTTTCAAATTCACGGAAAAGATGCTTGAATACTATATATTCGAATGGTATGTGCCAATTCTTGGACATTTTATTTTGTTAATAACGGTTTCTGGAACACCGTTGCTAGTACCAACTAGACGTAACATCAAGATAGTAACAGATGTACAATGAAGAAGTTGTATTAAATAAATACGGCAGATTCAGTGGGCTGGGCACTTAGTGCGAAAGTCTTAAAATAAGTGTAATTGTAATATTCAGCATTGAGTGATCTCGTCTATCGAAGATAACATCAATATTCATGTTGGATTTTATATCTTAGATTTGATTATATTAAAACTAGCTTAACTGGTTTAAACCTTGTAAAAACATCTTAAGCACTCTGGTAAGTTAAGTCGTTGTCAATATTTCTATTATATCAACGGTAGCAATTATATATATTAGACAGTTTGGTCAACTTTTTTTGAGCGATTTGTAGTTTTTTTCAGTGTTTTTATGTTATTTTTTCCTACGGATTATATTCAATTTCCAAGTCAAAATTTCTCGAGATTCCTCCTAGGATTTTTTAAAAATGGCCAGAGTTGCAGAATGACCTCAGAATCGATCCTGTACTCAGATTTGATGGACAATTTTTTCACTAATAACGGTCTGTCGGGCACCGTGGCAGGATTTGAACTGATATGCAGAAGATTTTATTATGAAACGGTGACAAGTAAAAGTCTCCACCAAAAAAAATGTAAATTTGTTTGACAATACCTTCGCGAATACATCAGGATTCCATATAGTTAAATTCTTAGCAATCCTACAGTATAATAAGTGGTTTTTCATCACGCGATCTGTCATGAACGGCCTACTTTCCTATATGAATCAATTTACACAACAAATTTCGAGAGAGATTCACAGTGGTGCACAGGTGGTAAAATTCAAATGTTATAGCATAAAACATACTCATTCGTTTTGATTGAGTATGAATTTCATCTTTGGAAAGCATTTTTCTCGATTGTTGATTCTAAATATCGAATATAGCACTTCTAACTAGTGATCCATATATGGATCAGGAAATGATTGTTTACCCGGTTATGGATCACTTCCAAAGAATCTAGATTTTCTGCCATTTTAGGCATGTGGATTCGACATTTCAGACAATAGCACTAAGGATAAAACTAATAAAACATCAAGGTTGGTGAATTTCTATTTTTAGCTGACAAAAATGGGTGAAAAAACTGCGGTGTGGAGCGAAAACAGTTCATGTCTCAGTTATTACAATGCAGCATCACAAAACAAATGACATTTTACCTTTGTTCCAGCTGGCAAACTGCTATTTTTTTGCAGTATATTCGTCATCAAACGTCAACATCCCACCGCAAAATGCGCTAGTGTTTAGAGGTGATTTTAACCTCCAAATTGTCAAATAACCTCCGAATCATCACCTCCAAGTAGTTGTAATACCTCCGTTGTAGAAATATGGTGGCGCGTCGATCGTTCGCAGTTTACGTTAAACAGTCAATAACGCATTGTTAACTTTCGTCAAAACATGAATACATATGCATTGAGTATTGAAAATCTCTTGATTTTGCGCACTGATCCGTAATATGTCACACAATTTGATCCATAAATATGAACGTATGATCCATTAATATGGTTTTCAGAAACCGATTACAATTTTTAATTTTTTATGCAATCCTATGTAAATATTATACTCAAAATAGTTTACTAACGAAGTTCCAATTTGAAACGATTCGATTCGTGGCTTTTAAATTACCATTTACGTTTTCCATGTTGTTTTATTGAATTTTATAGGTTGGACTCCACACTATTTGATCCATAACTGTGGGGTCATGGTATAATAATTTATGCCCAGGAAAGTCAAGAAAAATTTCGATTGCGAAAAAATTCTGTACCAACCGGGTCGAACCCCCTGCTTTGCTTTGCACACGAGGACTTTACACTAGGCTAGGAAAGGCTCCCCTTAACTAACCTATTTAGTTCAAGTTTGTGTTGGAATTTCAACAACAACTCAGAGTACTTCTAACCAAAATGGAACAAATTACAGTCATCTCTCCCTTACTCGATATTGAAGGGACCATCGAGTTAGGGAGGTATCGAGTTACAGAACACAAAAGCAGTGCAACTGAGTTCCAAGGACCATCGAGTTAGCCATGGAATCAATTTACTACGGTCTCTAACTCGATATCGAGATGCGAGATATCGAGTAAGGGAGAGTTAACTGTAATTGTAACAAATTTTGAAATAATTGTAATACAATTTGGTCGGGTAATGAAAAACTTAAAAATAGGAAATGCTTATCAACTCAATTTGTATGCAATTATTTTGAGAAAGGTTTCAAAATTCGTACAACTAGTAAACTATAAATGATCTTAAGAAATCCTGAATCCACATAAACATCCGAAACGCACACACATAAACAGAAAAGTATATAGATTATCAAATTAATCTAAAATTGTAACTGATATTAGTAATTTTCTCTCTAATTTTTCACTCATATTGCTTAAAAGTTGACACTTGTTTGACCATAACTGCATGATAACTAAACCATGCTTCATGCATTCATGCTTCTGAAAATCATAGGATTCTTGTTGAATGATGTGAATATAACATTTCTTTTATTAAAACTAGTGGTCCCGGCAAACTTTGTTTTGCCATCAAGTAGGCTGATTAAAAATGTCATACAAAATTACACATTTACGTCGGAATCCTAGACAAATGCAAATGTGAAAGAATTATGCAAATCGGTTGACCCGTTTCTCAAAGCCAACTCGTGACATACAAATACATTCACTGCCAATCAAAGGCATTTACCAATATTTTGCATTTT
>NW_018736447.1:0-58217 GCF_002204515.2 Aedes aegypti
TTGACGGTCAGAATTAAAGCATTTTCTGGATGTGAGACGGATTTTTAGAGGGTTATTTTTGCCTGTGTCATAGATGAATGCCTTCTCCCCAGCCAAGCCATGTGTCTAAAGCCGAAGCAGCGGCTCGTTTTGAAAAATATTTCATAAAATGCGTTACGGGGGTGGGTGGTGAAAATGGTCATCTTTTTGGCGTTTATGAAATTTGTGAAAAACCTATTGCGAGAGTTGACGGATTCGGGTGTTAATCTATGGCCTTTATCGCCATAACATTAAAATATCCCGTGCCTATTGAGGTAGTAGTAGAGTGTCGAATCTTCTTTCTTAAGTAGGTGTTCATTAAATCATTCCTTACCATTCCCAGTATTCGCAAGGACGGGTGGCCGTGACAGCTGTCAATGTTGGAGGGCGTCAATCTTTGTCTAAAGAGTCAAGGAAGGGACTAGTCCAATTTTGCTTGGTAATGGACGGGAAGAAGGCAACCCTCATACAACGGTCTAGGACTGTACCACCTACGAATTCGTACGAAATTGATTAATGCTAAGGAGCGGTTCATCAATTATGTAAGACAATTTTCGGGGTTTTTCAACCCGCCATCCCCACATTGGTAAAATATTTTGTATGAAAATTAAAAATAAATTGTGTGGCGTGTAAGAAATCTCAGTCGAAATTTAGCGTGACATAATTTGTGTACCATCCTAATTGATCTCTGTGTTTGATATTGTTGAGATTGAACAGTATACTGTGCCAATCCAAGACCATAGCTAATGATACGAACGAGCTGATTTTTTTTACCGTATAGAACTTTTTCTAGAGTCACACAAGGCATTCTTAAAGTCCAGAAGTTTCCTTGAAGAGAATTCCTGCAAAAATTGATCAAGTATTTATACTAGAAGTCTCCTTAGTGATTACTTTACGATAAAAAAAAAACTCCCGGACCACGGAGTTACAATATTTCTGAAAAATTTTATTTGAGTTCGTATTGCTACCAATGTCCCACTGTTTCAGAGATCGCTAACAAATGTTCTTAGCATTTTATCAAAAAGTTTGAGATAAAAACCGATAATGTGTTTGGCGGTGAACAGGTTTAGGCTTACATTGAAATTAATGCTTTGAGTTCGACAACTTATAAGTATTTGGTTGGTTTATCGTCATGTAGACCAAAAAGCAGACTTTAATTAATTTATGCATCTGCAATGAATCTCAACTGTTACGGTTATGATGATCGAAATTTCAACGTCACTACAAATTTTGTTCCGACAATCACTCGTCGTCGTAGCGGCTCATAACTCTAAGTTTGAGCCGCTCGCTCTTTTGAAATCAGCGAACTGTCATTCGGTCTAGCCAAACTTTACAAAAAATCTCATAAAACAGTTTTCCTTCCTGTTTGAAACCATTTTTATTGATCGCTCTTATCCTTTTTTCTATGGTGCCATCTGAAACTACATTAAAAATGATTGGAAGAGTGTAGGAAAAATATTTGAAAATCTCAAAGGAAAACCGAAAAAAATAAGATATTCAAAATGCTCGTTTTAGTCTTTAGAATGCTTTTGACAAGTTCGTCTCAAAGAGCGCGCAGCTGATGACGGAAGTGACAGTTTGTTATTTATCGCACCGGTGAACTGCCCGCTCACTGCCCACATCAAAAATCGTTACAAATCACCACGAATTTTGATTTGTTTTACGATCATTTCTAGGATTTAACTGGCAATTATTACAATTATTCGCTTACGTGTAAATAGTTCCTATCCGAAGTGAGGATGGCAACCAGCACTCAAAACGCTATCACCCCTCAAAGGATCAGCAGGCCATCATAACGGAATATCTGAGTCAAGTAAACCCGATTTGAATCCCAGATCTTCCCTCAATATTATCCTTCCCTTAGTCCCTAACAAAAAGCCACAAGTTGTGACTTAGCTTCGATTCCGACCCGAAAATTTAAACAGCTTCCAAAAATTAGTGTTACAAATTTCAGTTATGTGGGGCTAAAATGCAGGGCTGGTAGCGAGTCTGTTTTTAGTGAGCGGATCGCTATTGTCACGCTGGTCACTATTTGTAGTAAAAACGTCACTGTTTTCAGTAAAATAGTCAATAGAGTGCCGGTACCAATGGTTGTAATGTACCAGTAGATTGGACTATGGAATAAAACGTACATTTTTCGATAAAAACGACATTGTGCTATTTTTGGTGGATAGATCGCCTCTAGTTTCGTCGATTTGTCAAATTTCAGCTTTTATCTTATCAAAACAGTCATATAAATAATTAGGTTTACGTAAAAAATTGGCTCCCTTGCACATTAGTAGCCGTCGTTCGTGTTCCAGTAGTGGATCAACGGTTGGAAGCAGTTTTAAAAATGGATGTATAAAAATGAAGAAAAGCCCTAGATATGATCTTTAGGCTTCATTCGAAAGATATTAATTGCTGTTCCGAGGGAAAAATGTTAAAACCTATGTAAAAATTTACCATTTTGTTTAAAATTCCTTGTATCATTCCCGAACGTCTACTACTGGAGCACTAGCGCAACTACTGGAACACATGTACCAATAGTGGCTCAAGCGATTTTATGTTGAAAAATTAGTTTTTATCACTCCATATAGTAGAGGTTGAAATCTTTGTTGAAGCCAAAAGATCTCTGTTAGGGCTTTTCATTATTTTGTTATGATTTTTTATAGCTTAGGTAGTCCACTAATGGTACCGGTAACCCTGTTTTCGTGATGTGATAATAATATAACTAGGCTGGGTTAGCTTCTCAAACAGCAAGACAGTTTTACATTTCTTTAATCCAAATCCTGTATCGTGTTTGTATTGTATGCTTTGATATAGAAATTGCTGGGATTTATCGTGGAAGCAGAGTAAATTAAAACAATAGACAGTTTCACAAAATCACAAAGGGGGGGGGGGAGGAGGCGGTCAAAAAGTTGAAATTTAGCGTGACATAATTTGTTGCCCATCCCTTATTATTAAGGTACATTAAGCGTCGTATTGGAGTGCTTTTCTTTGCCATGCCAAGTTTCAGACAATTAGGGACAATAGGGCGATATTCAAAACTGAAAAGCCAATAGATGGCTCTTTTTCAGTGGTAGTAAAACGAAATCTGAAGCAACGAAAGCACCACGGAAGATTGAACTAAACACAAGAAGTTATGTATTCACTTTACACTTGATTTCTTATCACTACTTTTTTGATCCAGGTTCCTAGTTGCAGTAATTTAGTTTTTTATTATTTTCCATACGTTTTTGACAGTTCTCCGACTACCATTCTTCCATGCGCTTGTGTGAAAGTTTGAAAAATTTGAGAATCCAGCGTGCGCGATCAGTGGGTGGAATACAAACATCAGTTTCGTCCCTCGGCGGCCATTGCAAAAACGTTGAATGTTCTAAAGGTGTTGCCTGTACTATTTGCCGCTGCGCCAACTGTTAGCGGTTATGAACAAGATAAACAGTTGGTACCCTATTAGAATGTTTTGCAAACTATGCATGTTCTTGGAATTATTTATATAAGATTTCTTTAACTCAAAAATAGCTTCAGCTCACGCTTTACTCATAAGTCAATAATCACATAAAAAAATACTTTAGTATATAGGTATTTGAAAAAAAAAAACAAGCGGAAGTTTATCATTTATATTGTATATGTCCAAATCACGCACAGATAAATAAAAACAAAAATTTACCATTTTAATAATAGATCATAAAGGATAGATTGTATAGTCGTAATCATTGTAGTCCAAAGGCAAATATAAAATTTTTCGAAACAATAAACATATATCTGCAGCTGACAATTTAAGAAACATATTTTAATGCATATCTAATTGTTCATGTAATTTAGGCATTGTAGAAATATATAAATTAATAGAAAATGCATCAAATATATTATATTAATATAATATATTTGCTTTTTTGCTCCTTTGCACAGTAATTAGTGGGACGTTCCTATAATAGTGGGTTTCAATGGAAATCAATGTAAACCACTGTTCATAGGAACAGACGTTAGCAAATACCACTATTACTGGAACATATTCCAGTAATGGAGGAAATGCTCTTTTAAAAGATTTAATGATTTTATTATTCTAAGATTATTTTTTACGTAAAATAGAATATAAAATCTTTCGTATGACGTATTCAGATATGAAAAAACGAGCTTCCGTTATTTTCCGGTGATTTTTATTCCTTAACCCGTTACTATGCCACTATCACTGGTACAGACGCCCTATGAGCCTTCCCCAAGCTCATGTTATTTGTAAATAATGTTCAGATATTGACACAGTTTGCGAAGAATATGATGCTGAGACAACTTGCAGATAGATCTATAGTCCTTTAAATAGCTTCTGCTGAAATAGAAAGAAAAACCATAGCAAAATTACAAGATAATCCCATTTAGGCTAGCTTTAAATCGAAAATATGATTGTATTAAAATTCTGGGTAAAATTCGAGTCATAATTAGATAAATTCTTAAGCACATGTAAAATTGAAGTATTTTAACAAATTGTGGTTAATTTGAGTAAATTATTGTAATTCCAACCTCTTGGTAAATTGCAATATTTAAACAAAACCTTGAAAATATTAATAAAGTTTATAATCTGGTAAAAAAGAGTAAGCCCAATCCCTGGAAATATGAATTTTCAGATGTGTTTGATAGAATAGTAGTTTCAGTACCTGAAAGTAAAATTGGATCTGTATGACTTATGAGTATTGGTCGTCTTTTTTAAGATATTCAGACATAAGAGATGCATGTTGCAGTATTTTCCCAAAAATGTGAAAGGGTTTTAAAGTTTTTTCATACATACATTAGTGAATTGAATGATTTTTTATTGAAACTGGAAAAAATTCGGATAAAAATGTTTGGGAACTTACAACAAACTTTAAATATCATTATTTTCATATCTAATATTCTGGTAAGAAATCGGGTATCGGGCTTGGGGTAATTTAAATTGAAAATAATTAGTGGTAAAATAATTGAGCTGATTTACAAAACACAACATAAATCATCCCTTTTTCATATTTTAGGCAAAAACTTCACTACTGCATATGTATGACTATTATGTTTCTTTTGGCTTGCATCGTTCACACTTGTTTGGAAATTAGAGTAAGAAGCAAAACTAAAGAATTCTGGTAAAAATGTTGCATTGCTAATTCCCCAAATCCAACTGAGCTTTTTAAACCTTTGCTGGAGACTGGCCCTCTGACCGGCATAAATCAAATTTTTACACCATAAATAATTGTCAAATAAAATAAAATTGCTGGATTATTAATAAAGTAACATTGATTTGAAGTTTAGAAATTGTCGAAAGACAAAGTTTCTTACTAAGGTTTAATCTAATCAATCTTAAGACTACGGCATCAAAGATCGATCTGTTTCCAGCGTGGGTTCCCCCGCCGGAGCATTCAACAGTGTGAGAGTAAGGTCTCAAACAATCCTGATGTCCAGGACGAAAAGATCATTGCTCCTCAAGTTATTTTTGCTCGGTGAGGACTTGGATCCTCGAACGAGGTTGGAAAAGATATCGTTGTATCACCAATGTGCACCCAAAGAGGTCTCGATGCTTGGGATTTCAAGGTGCAGAACGAGCCGGCGATGGCCCAAGATAGATCCGACAACTCGAATTCGTCAAAGAGCTTAAAAGATTCGGCGGAATTCCGGGACGTATGAGGCAGATTGGGCCACGATAGCTTTGCGCTGTTGAGTAATCTGTAGTTTGATGTTCTGATTCAACGATGAAACAGCGGACGTGCGGAAAAATGGAACGAAACGGAGACGTGCAAATCCAGAAGCACAGACGTGCACTGATCGTTCTCCACGGGGCTGCCAAGCTGGATACGATCGTAACTATAAAATGACTGATTAAGTAACACTGGGAGGGTTATTAGTGATAGGTATTATTGTAATGATTATGAGGTAGCAACGGATATGATATAAGCTTATAAAGGGTTTTTTTAACCCAATGATTTTACAAAATAAAATATTCAATTTAGTTTTTGATTTATGTTTTTAAAAACAACAGGCATATAGCGGAAAATATGGAATTATGAAGATAAGAAAAAAAAGTTTAAAAAATAATGCTTTTATTACCTTTTGAGAAATGTTTAACCTTTTCCGTTACGACTTTATGGATGAATATAGTGTTAAATCTAGATAGCAATAGCATAGCATGGTTTGTATGCGTAAGAATTGACTTCATTCGAAATGAATAAGGGATGGAGTTTCGGTTAATACTCGAGTGAAAGCTCTCATATTGTTGATTAATAACGGCCGGCCAAGTCCTTACAGTCAGTCAGGATTTGGGAAAGAATGTTAGTTTGTAATAATTGTTGCTGCGAGACCGATAGAATACCTTGCATCTCACAATCAATACGGAATTGTATGTAGATTAATGGTGAGGAAAAGATTGGGAGTCACCCAAAAGCAACATCCAAACACATTTCTCCTTCGTCATCCTGCACGGTTTTATCTGCTCCGGAATCTACCAGCAACTTAACGCAATTATGATTCCCACAGCTCGAAGCATAATGCAGTGCCGTTTGTCCACCAGCATCCTGTAGATTGATATCCACCGCAGGCACTTGAATGATCAGCCGCAGAATATCCACGTTTCCTCGATCGGCAGCCCAATGAATCAAGCCCAGACCTTCGTCATCCAGTTCGTTGACAATGGGTTCGATTTCGTTGCTGGTCACTGCTTTCCTCACTTCTTCCACATTTCCTTCCTTGATGAAGTCGATAACGGTCTTCTCATCTGCTCCAAGAACGTCTTCTTCTTGGGCAAAGGTCGATACTGACACCCAGGAAGCTTCCTTCGGTTTAAAGCCATCACCACTGTCGTCGCTTTGATCCCACTGCGGTTTCAAACCGTTCAGGTGCCGAATGTACCCTTTCATGGCTAACTCTTTGGTCATATCCCCCAGTTCGTTCCATGCCGACCATTTGGCGCGCCCGGAAATATTGAAGATTCCGGGTTTCGATACATTACACTTCCCACTGGTGGCTTGCTTATAGAATCCGTAGAACTTCAGCAGGTCCTTCTGCTCGAACTGATCATGGCTTCGTTCGATAAATTTGGCCGCCCTCGCAAACTCCTCCCCCAGCACATCAATTTCGTCTTCCAAATCGGACATTTCGTGCACTAACAATTCTTCCTCTTCTACTCAAACAACTAAATTATAATCCCCTTAAGTCTAATGTTCGAACTTCCAACAATTCGCACTAATCCGACTGCTGGTAGAAAATCGGCGACTGCTCTAGCACATGCTTCTGCTTCTTGTCCAAATTTTCCAGCGCCGTTCGCTTCTGGAACGCCACGAAACCGTACCCCTTGGAAAGGCCGGTGCGCCGATCGAAGATGACCTGAGCCCAGCTGATTTTTCCGAACTGGCCGAAGTAGTTACGCAACTCCCGGTGTCCGACCGTCCAGGGCAGGTTTCCGACGAAGACTTTCAGCGAACGCGATGTGGCGGCAAGCTGCAGCAGCTCCAGAGGCCATGACCGAGGAAAAAGAGCTGGAATAGAAACTGTGATACAATTTCATCACACTTAATTGATGTTCAAATTACGTTGAAGAAGTAAAAATCAGCGAAATTCGCGAAAGAAAGCACACGCGATCACATTCGATTTGTGTTCACTCTGGAAGGCGGCGTGTTTTTTATGCAAACTTTGTTTTTGACGTTGAACGGGAGGGAGAGAGAGAAATACTGTCAAAAATGTACCCTTCAGAAAAATATTTGATGAGAAAAATATCATCGTCTTCTTTACCGACCAAGCACAGGTAAAAAAATATGCACGTGGGATCTTCAGGTTTTTTTTGGGTCATGCAACGTTAAAATCTAAGATCGGACAAATGGCTTCTTTAGTTGTTTCTTCTTTTCATCCATGAGACCAATTGTAAATTTTCCACCCCTGCGTGTTACGCTAAAACAGTGTTGCCATTTCTATGGAAGACGGTACACTATTTCATTAGCACTTTCGGCTCTTTCGATATAAAGGGCCCATTCACAAATTTCATAACGCTTTAAGCCTGATTTGCTTGCTGAACAGGAATCGCCAAAGGAATTTCTCGCTGATTCCTTGCAGAAATTTCTACAGCGACTCCTGTTTGAACTGACATTTCTTTTCAACTGCGTACTGCGATCAGAAAAATGAACTTTCTTTATCGTTTCCTTGCAGAAATTTCCCATGCATCAAGATAGGCCGAGAAATTACTTGTCAGCAGCGAATCAGGCTTTAAGCTAGGTATGCTGTTTCGCTCAAGAAAAGTAAAGAAATTCCTTGATTGAGTGGGTCAAGATATTTCCTACAGAGAGCCCCATTTGAAATGACATTTCTTCTCAAACTGCGTACTGCGATCAGAAAAATGTGATTTTCTGGACCATTTCTGGGAAGAAATTTTCCACGCATCGAGATAGGCGATTCCTTTTTCTTGTCAGTAGCAAACCAGCCTTTAGGGGGTGGGTGGGTGTTCTAACGTTGTTGCGGCTCATACAAAAATTATAGAATATCAATACAAAAAGCGTCTCGAGGGGGTGGGTGGGTGTCCGAAATGGCAAATTTAAGCGTTATGAAATATATGAAACAAGCCCAAATGATTATCCGGATGCGATTTACTGCTCCGTACACAATTAAAGGCTTTGCATTTCATTTCTTATACTTTCAAGCTGATTTCGCTTCAATATTTACTTTCATTCACATCAGTCGGCTAGTTGGCACGAACTTTTATGAACAACCTCAAATAATAACAACCTAACAAGGGGATGATACGCAAATTATGTCACGCTAAATTATAACTTTTTGGACCCCCTCCCCCCCTTTGTCACGTTTTTGTAGGTATGAGTTCCTCCGAGATTTTTGTAAGGCTTGTCACGCTTGGCTTGACTAGACTAGAACTAGAAATCGCATGAAAGTTCACGTTACAACTCGTTTATTTATACTAATTACATCAAACCCGCAAAACATCGTGGATAAACTCGTCAGTTTGATGAGTTTACTCGCATAAAAACACTTCTTTTCTGAGTTCATTTATACATTTTGCTTCGTCTCTTACACTCGTACAAACTAAGTTGCATCAATCCGTAGCAGCTGTCAAATCAACATTTGTTATCATAAGTTTAGTCGCATAAGATCACAGGTTGGTTCGGTAGAATATTTATACACTCGCATTGTATGTATGTTATTATTCATCACATAATATATGCACGCATATCGCCTCCACTTTTGTACGTAGAAGGCCTTTTCGCGGCATCTTAATAAGTGAATTATGCACATATAAAGCCTCCAGGTGATTTCGTTATACATACATTTTGGTTGTCTGGGCAGTATCCAGAAGGTTGCGAAAGCCGGAAGGGTACGCTGGGCAGAGCATGTTTGCAAGACTACCGGACAACAATCTTGCAAAGATGGTGTTCGCGTCAAATCCGGTTGGCACAAGAAGGCGGGGAGCACAGCAAGCGAGGTGGCTTGATCAGGTGCAACAAGATCTGGAGAACGTGGGCCAAAATCGAAGTTGGAGAGAAACAGCCATGGACCGAGTAAATTTGCGTAACATCGTTAACGAGATTTTATCAAATTAATTGATGTAACACCAACTAAATAAATAAATAATGCCCCACTGATTCCTGCATCCTGCGAAGATTCTTTTAAAAATTTACCCAAACAATCCATATTTCATATTCCATAATATTAAAAAAAATCAAAAATATGAAAGCTCTTGGCGATGATGGAATTTTCTACATTCTCATCAAGAAACTTCCAGAAAGTAGCTTATCATTTTAGTTGATATATTTAACAAATGTTTCAATTAGCATACTTTCCTGACAAATGGAAAAATGCTAAGGTTGTTCCAATTTTAAAACCAGACAAAAATCCTGCAGAAGCTTCTAGCTATCGTCCAATCAGTTTACTGTCCTCCATCAGTAAACTTTTTGAAAAGGTTATTTTGAACAGAATGATGGCCCACATCAACGAAAATTCAATCACATGGACATTCGATCACTCATCAACTTTTACGTGTAATAAATTTGATCCGTTCCAACAAATCTGAAGGCTGTTCTACTGGTCTTGCGCTTCTGGAGAAAAAGCACTCGACAGTGTTGGCATAAAGGCCAACAAAAATAATAAATAATAATTTTCCAACATACATTGTTTAAATAATTCATAGTGAACTGTCAAATCGTACACTTCAGGTTAATTATCCGAACTCCAAGTCTGAAAGACTTCCTTTAAGAGCTGGTGTTGTGGGACCAATATTATAAAATATTTTCACATCTGACTTACCTGAGTTACCTCAGGGATGTCAAAAATCCTTGTTTGCGGATGACACAGGCCTCTCCGCCAAATGACGAAGCCTGTATGTCATCTGTAGTCGATTGCAAAAAAAGTTTGAATATTTTTCTTCATACTTTCAAAAATGGAAGATTTCTCCTAATGCTTCTAAAACTTAACTTATAATATTCCCATATAAACCAAAAGCTCTTTATTTGAAACCTTCAAGTAGACATGTTGTCACGATGAGAGGGGTTCCAACGAATTGGTCAGATGAAGTTGAGTATCTAGGGCTAATGCTAGAAAAAAAATTTAATTTTCAAAAATCACATTGAGGTTGAATCCCAAATGTCACAAATATATAAAATGTCTATGTCCACTTATTAACAACAAAAATGGAAACTTTGTCTTAAGAACAAGCTTTTGATCTCATACAAATTTTCAGGCCAGCCATGTTGCATGTTGTACCAATATGGATCAGCAATTGTATTACCAGGAAGAAAGCTCTGCAGAGGATTCAATATGAAATTTTGAAAATGATTCTGAAGCTTCCTCCTTGGTATAGTACTAATCAATACAGTACCAGGAAAACGGCATAACTGACAAATGTAAACAAACTGAGTTTTATTCATCTAACAGTTTATTTGATAAATTTTAATCATATAATGCACATCTGTTCCTTAAAAATAACTTTTTTCACGAAATAAGTAAGAAAAACATAAAGGCGCATTTGATATTCTCTTTCGATTCGAACTCTGATGTCAATTTCGCCTATCTTCTCTCCCTGCGGTAACCGGGCGCATTTGAGATTGAGTGTGGAAGCAGGGCGCATTTCAAACTGAGTGTGCAGAAGGGCGATAGTGATAAAGGTTCGTGTGAGAGAGCGTAGCAGAACGGCGAAGCTGATGATAGTCAAACCAGAAGGATGAGGTCAAAAGGCGCAATCGCTGTTGTCAAACTGAAGAAGACGAAAAACCGAGGGGCGACACAGCTCAAATATTTGGTGAATGGCGCATGATAGATTTTTAATTATTTTAACATGTTTTTCATAATATGTAAATAAATTAAATGTTTTGCTACCTAAGTTATACTGTAATGGATCCTACAAAAATGCATCATGCGTTTAAATCGATCGGAAACATAATATAGAATTAAAATTACATCCGCTAAACTTCAAATCGATTTTACTGAGAATGTATTAGTCTTCACATTCGCCCTAATTCTGACTCTGTATTGTAATGAGTTATATAGAACATCCAATGTTGAAACATTGGAACAAATATCGAATAATAATTTTAGACGGTTTTAATTATTTTAGACGAAATCGGTGCAATCTTCTATTGCCACGAATAATGCATTTCATATCTAGGTTAAGTTAGGTTAAGTTAATTAAAAGAGGTTTTTTTTCTTTTATAAGCAGGCAGGTGATATCAACTAACATGTAAAAATTATGAACTGCTACGGCAAATGAAATGTAATATGTTGCTATCAAAATGTTAATGCTTAATTCTGTTTTACCAAATTAGAATGATAGTGTTTTCTATCACAGAACACCTAGAAATAAGAGATAAATGAAATGTTTGGAATGATACTGAAAAAGGATTAAAAAAAATGCATGGCTTCCTAATACATAATGTTAAATAACGATTGCAATGTTATTGATGCATGTTATAGAACACTTGTTAATATTACAATAGGTTCGGGGTTCGATACCTATTCTTCACTGTACATATTGAGACAGAAATGGATCCTTCAAAAGCTCCTCAGCGGTTGCTCGTTCAGCATCGTCCACTTGAAAGCACCGCATGATGAAGCTCGTTGCAGTGGGTGATAGTTCCGTTGGAATTTCCGGATGTATCTTCCCGCTCCCCACCTGGTAAATGATAACTTCAGATTTATCAATCTGTATAAACGGTGGTTCAGCTGTGGCCATCTCAATAACGGTGCATCCGAAGGACCAAATATCCGCCGCTGACCCATATCCCCGATTTTTACCCATATCCCCTTTGATCACCTCCGGAGCCATGTACCGTATAGTACCAACAAATGTGTCTGCCACCGGGTTGATTACGGCCAAGCGTTTAGACGTGCCAAAGTCTGTGATTTTGACAACGCCACTGTACGTGTTGACCAGCACATTGCTTCCCTTGATATCGCGGTGCACGACTTGCTGCTTATGAAGATAATTCAGCCCTTCCAAAATCTGAGTCGAGTAGAACGCAATGGACTTTTCCTCGTTCTTGAGTGCTCCCCATTTCGTACGTAGTAATCAGGATAAAGACCCTCCTGGGACTTGTTCCATAAAAATTTTGAAGTGGTTGTTCTCCGATATCGATCCCAAGTAGTGTACTATGTTTCGGTGATGTAACTGAGAATGTAGATTAATTTCTTCGTGCAGTAGTTGCACCTGTTGTCCAAAGTTTTCTGGAACTTCTTTCACCGCGATCTTCATTCGCGTTTTAAGATTCCACGCGGAAAACACTTTTCCGTGAGATCCTTGTCCTAGTATAATTCTATTACCATCATCATCAAATTCGTATTCATACATTACATCGTTATTGATTATGTTTCTGGATAAATCTACGAATCCTGAGTTTTGATCAGCAGTCACCAGTAGAATAAGTTCGTAGAACCGCTGTCTGCATTGCACCGTTGGGAAGAGCATTTGGAAGTCATCCGAGTTTTGCTGTACGTACAGGGATGCACATCGTGGATCTCGTGTGTACAAGCTCACCGCCTTGATTCGGTTGGCCAAAAATTTGAACTTGTGAATTTTTTGGCATTTGTTCTTCTCGTGCTGTAGACAAATACTGTCAATGGCAATCGATTTCTGTTCTTCATCCATGTTGATTGAGACGAACGAAGGAAGTAAGATTTCTGGCGATTCTTGGATCAGTATAGGAAAACGGAAGGAACAGGACGGTTGAACGTTAATAATGTCAACGAAAAAGGTCATCCAAAAGTGGAAAATCTGCCGTTCGATTGTGATCGGCTTTTGTATTTTTTTTCGTTGAGAGCACTTAATCAATGTTATATTCCGGATGGTTGACTTGAGGTACCACTGTGGAGGTTTCAGTCTGAACATACGTTCAGCCGCTTGAATTGCTTTGGCATAGCTTCCTGTCAATACGGAAATCTCAAAGTACGTCGCAACATTCCAATAATCTTCGACGGACGAAAGCGCCCCTTCCTTCCCGATTTGGTTGCTCAAGACTATTTGAATTTGCTGTAATGTAGGGTCCAAAATGTCTTTGCCCTGAATTATCAATAATGTTGCTAGGTTGACGCCAGCATAAAGGTTGGGAAGAATGGTGAAACTTTTTTTGTACCACTCGATGGATTTAGTCAAGGATTCCATGTCGGTTCGATCGGATTCCACGAAAATATCTTTGTAGATTCTTCCACACAGACAAAGCATATCCGGAAAATGATTCTCTTTCTTCTCCAAGGCTTTCATGCAGCTATTCAACGCCTTTTCTCTATCTCCTTCGTTGTTTCTTCGGTTTAACGCAAACGCATACATATAAATCATATTATTTGTAGTTACGTAGTCCTGTTTATCGGCAACGTTTTTGAAATCATCCACTAAGTCTATCATTAAATCGTAATATTGCGCATCCCTTAATGATAACATAAACGTATGGACAATTTCTCTGGAGAGTAACTGAGGGTCATTCAAGTGATCCCTCATAAGTTTTAGGTTGTGCTGTAAGTTTTCAATGTTTTCGGCGTATTGGTCCCTCAAAGCTCTCAAATCGGCCAGGAACTTTTCTTGTTTATGTGCTTTGCTTGGAACTTTTACATTTTGGAACACGATGCGGAGACTGCTTAGCAGTCGGGTATCTGAGTATTTCTTATCTAAGTTTTCCACGTATTTGGCAGCAGTTATCACACATGTTGTTTCCTCAAGTACCCGATAGGGCATGAACACATAATTGACGCATGAATTCCTTATCCTCTGCGTGGCCTCTTCACCTGCCACATCATTAAACATCACAATATTCTCTTTCATTTTAAAACTTTCCCTAACACCCAGGTGGTAGCTCAAGGAGCTTTGATGAGACTGCACGCTAAGATCCACCACGGCCACATCTGCGTTGTAGAAGTTGTCCAGCGTTTCGAGTTCGTCAAAGTCCAGTTTTTCAAATTCCAGCACTCGTAGATTGGCACCTTCCTGGGTGCATGCTAGTATAAGCTCTTCGAGAGCAAGCTTTCGCTCGTCGTGATTTGTGTCGATGATGCACGCAATGTCCATTCGGGCACGATCATTGTTGATCGTGATGATTTGGTTGACAGTGATAGATGCATTTTTCGGGCTGGACATGTTGGTTCTGGGAATAAAATCAATACATATCGTATATTAGTCCTTTAATTGAAAAACGAATCACTGAAATTATCAAAATGACCACTATGAACATGAGACACAGACAAACAGACATAATAGCTACCGAAAAGCTAAACATTACATATAATTTGCAATTGGATTAGATGGACAAATTGATGTGAAGATTTGCGAAAAAGTTACACGTCTTCTCAGTGAGAATCGAACTCACGACTCCCCGATCTCTAGTTGGGGCGCGTTAACCACTACGCCGTGAGAGGACTCATGAACGCAGAAGTTAACCTGAATTCGATTTCAGCTCAATAATCACGTGGTCCTCTTTCGCAAAGTGCACCTCTTTCGGAAGAATTAGATGCCCATCCAAACACAACGCTTTCTATATATATCCAATGCCTAGCCCGAGAGCGCATTGTTTTTTAGATATAGGAATAGCACACTACACTAGCCAGCAACTGCGCTGGCTGAGGTTTCTATTGTGTGGGCTTCCAATGGGTCGCGACGTTCTCAAACGACCGGTTACGGAACATGAGTCCGTTGCTCGTAGTGGTTAACGCGCCCCAACTAGAGATCGGGGAGTCGTGAGTTCGATTCTCACTGAGAAGACGTGTAACTTTTTCGCAAATCTTCACATCAATTTGTCCATCTAATCCAATTGCAAATTATATGTAATGTTTAGCTTTTCGGTAGTTGTTAAAACTTCCACTCGGCTGGTTGGCCGTAAACCACGATTCATAATTAAAACAAGTAGACATAATAGGTAAAAATTTAAAACATAGTACCTCGAATATTAACGCCCAATGCTAAAAATACAGATTTTCTCTATACGGAAACTAGGTGGCGGTAGTGCGCAAACGTCAGACTTGAACAAAAGCGATCCGAGTGTCACGAGTGGGAGGTGGCAAACTACCAAATATTAGAATTAAGTGTTATTTTGCTGTACGATAAAATTGTTATGTCTGTTTGTCTGAGCATAAGGGCAAGTTCACGGGTAATCCAAATCACTGGTTTGGTTCATATTTTTGGACCATGTTAGAAATTGGGGCTTGTACCGGTGTTGCAAATGATGTTCCAATTTTATTTTGTACCAGTTTTCTAGTCTATTTTTTGGAACAAGCTAAAGGCAAACTACACCGGTGGTTCATATTTTGGTTCAAATGTATTCCAAAAATGGACCTGTCAAAATTTATTAGACCAACACGCATGCACCGGTTATTGTATTTTTTGGATCTTTTTCGAACGTGATCAACAAATCAAACATGTTGGTGATGCTTGGAAAAAGCGAAATTCGTATTCATCTCTGCGTAGTGGAATTTCTGGTGGAATTTATCGAACAATGTCTAGAGGAATTATGACCAAGGAGATGGACTTAGGAATTCTTGATGGAACTCCCGATAAGAATTTTTGAGGAACCCCTGGAAACGGAATCCTGAAAAAATCTTGGAGGATCTCCTGGAGGAATTTATGGAGGAACTCCCGGGAGAAATCTTAGATAATTCCCGAGGGGATCCTGGAAAATTCCTAGGACCATTCCTGGAGGAACACCTGGCGGGATTTCTGGACGAATTCCGGTAGAATTCCTGGTGGAACTGCCATGGTATTCTTGGAGTAACTCGCAGGGAAATTCCTGAAGGAACTCCGGAAAAAAGTCTGGAGAATATCCGGATGAATTTTGGAATGAACTTCTGAGGAATTTCCGGTGGAGCTTCTAAGGAATTCCTGAAGGAACTTTGAAGGAGTACCTGGATGAACTCGAAAGAAATTTCCGGAGGAGATGTGGCGGGGCTCCGAAGGAGTTCCAATTGCAGTCCTGAGCGAAATCCCAGTAGATATTGCTACTGGAATCGGGTCCTAAAATGTTTAACGAATTCTTGTTTTTATTTAATACGAAAGAGCATGTTCTTGCAACTACTTAAGCAATTGTTCCAGCTCAAATAACGGCTATAACATATTTAAACTTTAATTTTAAATATGGTTCCAAATATGAACCTTGTCACTGCTGATCATGTTTGACGTTCACTTTATCGACAAAAATGGCGCAGAGCTGCTAGTTTTAACGATCAACGCTCCGTCATCGTAATCATCGTCATCATCGAAACTTTAAAAGCAGTTTTTCTGTACAAAACTAAAAATTATTCGATAAAAATGTGTTCACTGTATTGCGGTGGGAGTAGAATACAGTAAACACATTTTAAATTTAAATTTAATTTCCTTGATTTTGAACGAAAAAACTGCTTTTGAAAATTCGGAAATCAATCACGGATACTTTCCCCTTAACACTGGGGTTGTTCCTATATGACGTTTCGGGAGGGACACGGAAAACAAAATATACCCAACATTTGTGTTTCAACCAAGAGGTGCGACAGATTCCCAAAACCCGAAAAAAATGTTTTTTGGGCCTCAACCAACGAAAATCATTTAAAAATCTAGTAAACATGTGTTTCTGGTCTAAACTTAAGCGTTCGGTACTTAAATTAGGACAGGGCTTTAGAACCCTACTTCCCTGAGGAATTCTTGAAGAAAATTCCCGGAGGTGTTCTTGGGGGATATTTTCGGAGGAATTCCTGGAGCCCCCAAAGGAATTCGGCAGGAAATGTCGAAGGAATTTTCTTACAAAATTCCAGGAGTAATTCCTGGACGAAATCCTCAAAAGAATTCCTGGAGGAAGTCCCCGGAGCAGTTCTTGGTGGAAATCCAGAAAAGAAAATGCTTGGAAGAATTTCATATTGAAATCCCCGGAGAAGAACTTAAAAAATCGCTAGAATAACTTTCGAGGAATTACACGAGGAACTCTAGAGGAATTACCGAAGAACGTCTAGAGGAATGCACGGTGAAACTCTTGAAAAAGTTTTTGGTAAGCTCTGGAGGGTTTCCCGGAAGAAATGTAGAGATTTTTCCGAAGAAACTCTAGGAGAATTCGTAGTAGAACTTCGTAAGATTTCCAGATTTCCTGTAGATCTCTCAGAATTCCTGTAGAAATTCCGAAAACAAATTTCAGGAGGAAATACAGTGAAACCTCCATGAATCGATATTGAAGGGACCATCGACTCATGGAAATATCGAGTAATGGAACAGCAATCCTTTGCAAACCTGCTTATAGGGACCATCATAGTAACCATGACATTTTGTTTTTAGTATGGTTCCATTAGTATGGTTTTTAGTATGGTTCGATATCGAGTCATGGAACATCGACTCATGGAGGTATTACTGTATAGAGGAAATCCGAAGGATTTCCTGATTAATTTCCAAAAGAATACCCGAACGAAATCTGAAGGAACTCCCGGAGGAACTTCAAAGAAATTCCATGAGGATCTCTGAAGAAATTCTTGGAGGGCCTCCAAAGCAATTGTTGGAGGAACTGCAGAATATTTTTTAGAGAAATTCCTAAAGGAAGTAAAACCCCGAAGCAACTCTGGAGAATATCCCGGAGGATCTCTAAAGGAATTCCTAGAGCAGCTTCGAAAAATTCATGGAGGAAATGCGAGGAATTTCAGAAAAAAAACACTGAAAGAACTCCTTGAGAATCTATGGAAAACCCCCATAGGAGTTCCCGGTGGAGCTTTGAAAAAATTCCAGTAGTAACTACTATAGAATTCTCAGGCAAACTTTGAAGAAATTTGCGATGGAGCTCTGAAGGAATTCTCGGCAAGTATTCCGAAAGAATTCCTGAGGGAAATCCATTGGAATTTATATGTCAACTCTGAAAGAATTCTTGCAGAACTGTGATCCAGGATTAGCTGGAGGAACTACGAAGAAATTCTGAAGACATCTCCGGAGTAATTAATGGTGCAAATCCCCCGAGGAATTCCTAGAGGAAATCTCCGAATAAATTCTCTAAAAAAAACGCTCAAGGAAATTTCTGGAGAAAATACCCGGAGGATTTTTTCAAAGAAACCCCCGGAGAAACTGCTATTGGAATTCCCCTAAGGAATTCCTGGCGAAAATCCGAAGAAAGAATTTTGTGGGGATATCCTCGGATGAATCCTAGAAATCTCCAGAAGAATCACTGGATGAAATCCTGGAGATAATTCTCGAAGTAATTCCTGGACGAAATCTCAGCAGGAAAATCTGGAGGAAATCCCCGGAAGAATTACTATTTAAAATCTCCTGAGGGATTCCTGGATGAAATCCCTGGAGGAGTTCTTGGGAGAAATCTCCGGAGAATATTTTGGAAAAAAAATTCCCGGAGGAATTTTTGGAGAAAACTCCGGGGGAAATTCATTGGAAAAATCCCCGGAGGAAGCAGAATAGCAAATCGCCAAAGAAAAATAAACTTCTAGAGAAGTTCCTGGGAGAAATCCCCGAAGACATTCCTGGAGGAGAACTCCGGATTAATTCCTGGAAAAATTCTCGGAGGAATTCCTGGAGGAAATCCCCAAAGCAATTTCTGAAGGAACTCCCCGGAAGAATTTCTGAAAAATATCTTAAGGAAATGCCTGGAGGTAATCTTCGGAGAAATTCCTGGTGCAAATCCTCAGAGAATACTTAGAGAAATTTCTGTAGGACTCCCCATAAGAGTTCTTGGGGTATATTTCTGGATGAAATCCCCGAAGAAATTCCTGGAAGAAATTTTTCGATACATTCTCAGGAAAAAAAAACCTGGTAGGAATTTCTGGAGCAAATTCCCGGAGGAATTTCTTAATTAAATCCTCGGATGAGTTCCTGAAGTAAATCCACGAAAGAATTCGTGGAGGAAATTCTCGGAGAAATTCCTGGAGGGAATCTGAAACAAAAATTCTCTAAGGAATTTCTGGGAAAATTTCCAGAGCAATTTTTCAATGAAACACCCAGAAGATTTCCTGGACGAGATCCCCGGAATAATTCTGGACGAAATCCCCAGATTAAATCCTGGACGAAATCCCAGGAGGTTTTGCTATTTGAATTCCCCTGAGGAATTCCTGGAAATAATGCCCGGAGGAGTTCCTGGGGAATAGCTTCGGAGAAATTTTTTAAATTCCTAGAGGAATCCCCAGAGGAATTCCTGGAGGAAATCCACGGGGGAAATTCCACAGGAATTTCTAAATTAAATTCCCAGGGAAATTTCTGGAAGAAATCCTTGAAAGAATTGCTGTTGGAAATCTCCTGAGAAATTCCTGGGGAAAATCCCCAGAGGAGTTCTCCGTAGAAATCCTTGAAATCTCCGAAGGCAAAAATCCCCAGAGGAGTGCTTGAGGATTTCCCCGGATGAATCGAAGGAAAATCCCCTGGTGTAAATCCTCAGCGAAATTCCTGGAGGAAAACTCAGGATTAATTTACTGAAATCATCAGCGAAGGAATTTCTGGAGAAAAACCCTGGAGAAATTTCTGGAGGAAAACCCCGAAAGAATTTCTGAACGAAATCCCCGGAGGAATTCTTGAAGAGAATCCTCAAAGGTTTTCTGGGGGAAATCTCTGAAAGAATTCTTGGAAATGATCTCCGGAGGAAATCCCCGAAAGAATCCCTGAAGAAAATCTCTGGAGGAGTTCTTGAGGGAAACCCCGGAGAATTGGGTCCTAAAATGTTTAATGAAATCTTGTTTTTATTTAATGACACGAAATAGCATGTAACTGCAACTATTTTAGCAATTTTTCCCGCTCAAATAACGGCTAAATCATATTTAAACTTTAATTTAAAAATAGGGCGATATTCAAAACTGAAAAGGCAATAGATGGCTCTTTTTCAGTGGTAGTAAAAACGAAACCCTGAAGCAAAGAAAGCACCTCGGAAGATGAACTAAACACAAAAAGTTATGTATTTGCTTTACATTTGATTTCTAATCACAACTTTTTTGATCCAGTTTCCTAATTACAAGTAATTTACGTTTTTCATTATTTTCCATACGTTTTGACAGTTCTCCGACTATCATTCTTCCATGCGCTTGTGTTGAAAGTTTGAGTAATTTGAGAATCCGGCGTAGCGCGATCAGTGGGAGGAATACAAACAACAGTGTCGTCGCTCGGCGGCCAGTGAAAGAAGCTGAATGTTCGAAAGGTTGTTGTATGTACTTTTTGCCGCTGGTGCCAACTGTTAGCGTTTAAGAACGAAATAAACAGTCGTTACCCTATTGGGTCCATTAATGAACCTTGACACTTTTGATCATGTTTGACGTTCACTTAATCGACAAAAACACCACAGGGCTTTTAGTTTTAACACTGGGGTTGTTCCAATCTGACATTTCGCAAGGGACACGGAAAGCAAAATACACCCAAAATTTGAGTTTAAGTCAAGAATTGTGACAAAATCTAAAAAAATGTTTTTTGGACTTAAACAAAAGAAAAACATTAAAAAATTGAGTAAACATGTGTTTTTGGCCAAAACTTAAGCGTTTGGCATTAAAATTGGGACAGGCCTTTAGGACCCTATTGCATGGAAAAAATCCTCAGAGGAAATATTGGACAAAATCCTCGGAAAAAAAGCTATTGAAAATCTACTGAGAGTTCTAGGGGGATATCCCCGAAGGAATCCATGGAGGGTTGGGAAAAATCTTGAAAAATTCATGCACCCAACGTAGGCTATTTGATGAGATTTACGTTTTTGAACTACCGTACTGGGAAGAGCCACGTGAATTTCTCGAAATTCAAGCCTACTACTATTACCATTCCCAGCACTGGTTCTGAGGAAGTCTCTGAAGGAAATTCTCGAATTCTCATATTAGAAATGCCCAGAGAAAATTCCCGAAGGAATTCCTGGAGGGAATCTCTGGAGATATTCCAGGTGAAAATCCCCAGAGAAATACCTGAAGGAAATCTCCGAATAAATCTACTGAAAAAAAAAACTCCGAAGGAATTTACTAATGAATTCTTGGACGAAATCCCCAGAGGAATTGATATTGGAAATCCCCTGAAAAATTCCTGGAAAAAATTTCCGGAGGAGCTCTTGGTGGAAATCTTGGAAAAAAATTCCTGTGGAATTTCTGGTGCAATCCCCGGAACAATTCCTGGTGCAAACCTCCGGAGAATTTTCTGGAGGAAATGCCCGGATAATTCTGGGAGGAGTTCCATGAAAATTCTTGGAGGAATTCCTGGTGGAAACACACGTCGGACACATCGGAAGAACTTTGATAAAATTCTGTAGGAGGACTTTGTTAAGCAATCTTCAGATGTATTCCTGTAGAAATTTGTGGTGGAATCCATGTACGAATTCCTGCAGGAATTCCTACAGGATTCCACGGATGCTGATGATACTTGGAGGTGTCACTGTATGAATTCCAGAAAAATTGCTGGAAGATGAATAAATATTGTTTAAAAAAAATATCAGCGATATTACGCCAGGCGGAACCAATCGATGATTTTGACACCGGTGAAGTTTCCACACTAGCGCATTCTGTATATCATTTTGCACAAAAGTTAAACGAAAGAGTGTACAACCCTGCTGCCTTTTGGCCCTACTTTCATTCTAAGCCAATGCGCTATATTGGTATGTTTTGTTTTTGGCGTTTCTCTCAGTCCAATGTATAATCAAACTGAATAAATACGTTGTTTCTCTCCCTAATCTCAAAATGTTTGTCGTGAGTTTATTTATGCTGCGACCATTCCATAACTCTGTTAAATAATTATACCTCTTAATGTGATGAAGAAATACGAGACACTACTGGTTATATATCCTCGTATGACCAAACTTCTTATTACTGTGTAGTTAGTAGCATTCCATTCGCAACCCCTCAACAAAAAGGGTACGAATGTTTTGACACTTTTCGATAAAACAAGGCAACGTACTGATTTCTAATTTTGATAATATGCTAGTACAAAAAACATGTTTATTAAGAATACTACATTTTTAGAAATAAGAAAAGCTTTTATTTGACAATTCACCTACATCACCTTTTTAAAATTATAGATTCATTCCAGCCACAATACTTTCAAATAGAGGAATGATCACGTATATTTTGTTCGGCTTTGATTTTCTGCGTAGTACTTAGCCAAAATACGTTCAATCAATATCTACACACTTCAACCATTCTGGAATGGATCTTGAAAACTGAAAATTGAATAATTGCATCGTTTATTGTGTGAAGTTCTTGTTCAGTGTCTCAGTTTTTACATAAGATTGCTAGCGAGCGTAGAACATCGAACAGGCATAATTGAAAAAGTATTTATGTTCCACTAGAAGCTTAAGTGATGCCACACATTACGTTCAAATCGTTCTCTGCTAATAAAAAGATTTCGATAAAATATATTGTGCGGTTGGAATTATTGTACGGAATTACATACAGATAATCTTTACAAGTGATACAGTTGAGCTTCTAAATATTCGTTGCGACAAACGCGTAGCTGTTCAGCAATGTAGGAAATGGTCTCCTGGGAAATTGAAACTCTTGTTCAATAACTTTGGATGTGCTAATAAAATGTTCTAAAAAACAAGTTATCTTCCAGCAGGGTCATAACTCCAGAAATAAGAGGAAGAAGACTCTTACATAAAGTTGGCTCGAGACCATCAAGATATGAAGTTATCGCTATACAAAATACGCAAACAGTGTCATTCTTCTTCTTCTTCTTCTTCTTCTTCTTCTTCTTCTTCTTCTTCTTCTTCTTCTTCTTCTTCTTCTTCTTCTTCTTCTTCTCGGCATTACGTCGTCATTGGGACAGAGCTTGCTTCTCAGCTTTTTATGAGCACTTCCACAGTAATTAACTGGGAGCTTTCTTTGCCAAAGTTGCCATTTTTGCATCCGTATATCGCGTGACAGGTACGATTATACTCTATGCCCTGGGAAGTCAAGAAAATTTCCATTACGAAAAGATCCTGGATCGATCGGGATTTGAACCCAGACACCTTCAGCATGGCTTTGCTTTGTAGCCACGGACTTTAACTACACGGCTAAGGAAGGCCCTGTCAGTTTCATAAGTTCCCACAATTTACACTCATAGAAATATAAAATAAATAATTGATGTGAAATTTGTATCAAATTCACAATCCTAAAGATTATGTGAAACAATGGGAAGAGATATCTTTTACTCACCTACTGAGAATCAGACTTTGCCGAACACAGCACGAACTTTTGAGCTGAACTTATTCCTTATGAACTATGAATTCCTGTTTAAGCGGCGAAAATCCAAGACTCCAAACGAAACTAATAGTACGGAGATGAATGCGAACAGTACTGATTGTCAGTACTTTTCAACAGATAGTAGACTAATGCAACCGCTGTCAACGAACAACTCCAATCGACTGTACAGACAGCTCTCTACAAAGTTGCTTTGAAATATCGCATCGTTATACCCTTTGTATTCCACTTAATGGAATCAGTACTCTCGCTTCACTCAGATCAACATGGAAATCGAGAAAAAGATACCGCTAGGAGACATCAAAGAGATAAGCATGCAAAACCTACAATTCATTCGAAAATAAACTAAATCAATCTCACACATTCAACAGTGGCGATTAATCCTTAACCCCTTTACCAGCAGCTTCATTTCTTTATAATTATCATAAATATTAACCCTCTAATACCCAATTTTTTTATTTTCGATCTATATATCATTTTCAGTTATCTAAAACCGTTCTAAACACGTTTTGGGCAATGATTTGTTTTCATTCGCAAATCTATGAATTTTGGTTTTTGATTTTTATTTTTGAACATCCCTATCCTCTTTTATTTTATTTTTTTTTGAAGCCTCTTCTGATTACTGATTTTAAGCAATAATTAAAATTCAAGTTTTTACGGTACTTTTAAAAATGTCAAATTTTTAATTAAATTTTGTTTTTTATTTTTTTAATTTTTCATGTAATGGATCATTAAAATAACCAAAACTGCCGCTATGGAAAGCATAGATAGCGCCACCGTAGCCTTGTGTGTTTGACAGAACAGCAATGCTGTCACAATGTTAAATCGCATATACAGTGGCGCCTTTGTTTTGATGCGGTGAGCACTGGCAAAAACTACCTTCAATGATCCATTAAATAAAAAACAGGTTTGAAATTATTTGAATACCATCAAAATCTTCTGTGGCCACAATATGCGTCGTACTAAAGGGCTTCTTTGTGCAAAGTTTCAGACAGTTCGGCCGAGAAAAACCCCCCATACCAAAGTGAATCATGGAAGTGCCTACTCTGCACCCTTTATAAAATAAAACTTAAACATGGGCTTAACAATGTCAGGCAATATGAAGCATACTTGAAAAAAATCATGCAAATCGGTTGATTTGTTTCCAAGGAATCTCAACATTACAATATGATGTTTTTCTGAAGTTTTCTAGATTCTAATACCGACAGGGTGGTACCAAAAATTTAAATGCACATTCCTCAAAGACGGTTGCACCAAATTGCGACAATTTTTAACAACAGACGCTTATCAAAGTATTGTTTCGAAAAGCGAATATTCGAACAAGAGAAAAAAATCTGAAGCCTGGGATATTTACGTGGCTAATGGCTACGCGTTGGTCCCCCAAGGAAGTTCGGCATATCTCCGGTTCCAGATAACCAATATTTAAAATCGACGTAAATTTCTAAGATAGAAGAGTTTTTTGAGAACTTGTAAAAATGTTGCAAAAATATTGAAAAACAAATTAAACATTTCCTTGTTGTTGAAAAATGATGCTGGCAGTAGAGGGCTAACCAACCACTATTTAATGTCGTTAGTTTCAAATATGGAGCATGTTAGGAAGTTAGATCAACATGGTAACCGTTTATTAGTATAATTTCAACATGACATTGATTTCTTATATCTATGTGTTCTGTGTAAAGTACTTAGCACTATTATCCTAGTTTGGTAAAACTAGGTTAACACTCCAAATACCGTTTCAATAAAAGTGTGTGCAGATTATTGTGATAGAAAAAAAAATTGGAACTAAATATTCAAGTTACTAAACACTTCCCAGCGTGAACAGATTTTCAATTTTGTTTCTGAGTGAATTTTATGTATTTAGCGGTGTTCAGTTTTCTCCTAGAGTATTATGAGACAGAAACGTTATATGGTCGACAAAATCTAAGACTAAACCTTCCAACCAACTTTACCATGCTGTATCTCTAGCAAAATTCGTCTGATCGATCATGAATCTAAGGATTTCTTGAACCCACGTTTTGCCTATCACGATATTTGGCGTGTTAAGTATTATTATTGAAAATATTAGCAGTTCAGAATGCTTGTGCTTTTCAATGAACTTTCAATTAACTTAACTTGAATTTCAATTTTCAGCAAATGAACAGATAATTTCATTGGAATTGTTATTTACCAGATACAAGAATTAAACCGGGAACACAAAAACGCATTTCCCCAACAACGATAGTGCTGGTGTTTACGTCGCCTATGCGAACATGGGAACAGCACTCTGCGCAACTTGCTTTGACTTTGCTTGCTCTTCTCCTTCTCACAGTCATGCGCTCCTACCCGGCGTGAGTCAAAAAATCGATTGGTCTGTCTTGCGCAATGTGACTTGCGCTTGCGCACCACGCTTCACCAAGACCCGCTTAAGCTGCAGTTTTCGTTTGCCATTCGAGCCGAATATCGCACAATTTGCCCTCGGGCATCAAACTACCCCTTTCGCGCATCGCTCCCCGTTACCACAGTTGACTCATTTTCACTTGACTCACTCGATTGTGGTGAGGGATGCGCGACTGAGTTTCAACTGTTTGTCCACCCACCCCTGGGGCTGAACTCCTGGCTATTTTAAAACATATTACTTAATTTCTAGAGCGGATTACAACCGCTAATTTGTTCTGGTAGGTCATGCACGCGTACGGCACGCGAAGATCAACTAAATCGATGATCACCACCACCGGCACTTCTTGATCGTACACGATAGAGTGCGTTCGCTTCTATCGACCCATGGCTGCTTGGTAGTTGCGGAACCAAAGTTTAGTGGCCTGTTGGCGGCGCAATCGTCGAGCGCCGTTCGTTTGTTGCGCAGTGCGCGATCTTCCACGAATGCTCCCGGTGAAGACTGATCGCGATCCAGCAGACGACATCAACCCGGTCGGAGACATCCGAAATATTTCGCTCCCACTACGGGACTTCGGTCGAATCAATATTCCAACCCCGAACAGTAACGGGGTCGCATGAGCCATCCGAGGTCGGCTCCGTGCGAAGATCGGGCGGCGGGCATTCCTTCGGGTCCGGTCCGGACCGAGAACGAGAACAAACGACGACAACACGCAACGTCAATGTACGAATCCACCGGGTGATGATGCGCGATAATATGCTCGTTAGATGGTGAGAGTATTGGTTGCGGATGCGTGAAGCAATCGCTCCACAGTTATGCATAACCTACATGGATTAGTGTTGAATTAAATTAATAATTTTTGAACAATTAGAATTTTTATTATGAACACAAAAAAAAACAGTTTCTTGCAATTTCTCTGAAATTTAAAAATGTCGAAAGTTATAGTCTACAAGGCAATCGGCTGGTACGGTGATCATAAGTACTGTACAAAAGGATAGGACAAGAAACGGTCTAGGAATGATTCCACTACCGGAATTACTTGAGCTGTACGCTGCAGTTAAGTAGAGCTGATTTCATAATGTCGGTAACGCCTGCTGTGCAAATGATATAGAGCTGTCACTTTTTCGTACGTAAAAATGTGCCGCTCAATTATTCCGCTGTCTAAATTACTTTGGCATAAGGAGAAATTTTACTTTAGCACTTTACCTTTCAGGTGCATACCAACCCATAAGAAGTGAAACTTTAAATGTATATATATTGATAAACTTTCGATGGGCTACATTATACACACTTATTTGATTTTTATATTTTTTCCGCAATGATCTACTGATTATGTAGCTTTGGGTTGTACGCTGTGCACAATGGCTGGTACGCTGATCATAAGTACTGTACAAATAGGATAGAACAAGAAACGGTCAAGGAATGATTCCGCTACCGAAAACTTCAGGAACCTTGTACGCTTTATATTGCTGAGCTGGCAGCAATCAACTTCGCTTCGGGGATGACCTCAAACACCTCCGCAGACCCCTTCTTCATCTGCTCGGATAGTCTAAGTTCTAATGAGACATCCCGGTCAATAAAATCTGAAAACACTTCTTCTTCTTCTTGGCATTACGACCTCACTGGGACAAAGCCTGCTTCTCAGCTTAGTGTTCTTATGAGCACTTCCACAGTTATTAACTGAGAGCATTCTTTGTCAAAGTTGCCATTTTTGCATTCGTACATCGTGTGGCAGGTACGATGGTACTCTATGCCCAAGGAAGTCAAGGAAATTTCCATTACGAAAAGATCCTGGACCGACCGGGAATCGAACCCAGACACCTTCAGCATGGCTTTGCTTTGTAGGAACCCACAGAGTCCGCGGACTCTAACCACTCGGCTAAGTAAGGCCCCAAAGCATACTTCTTACTTTCTTAAAAAAATAAAAGAGCAATTGTGTGCTTTGGTCGAAAGATCATATAAAAATTTCCTGATGGGGACGACTTTAGCGCGGAAGAGCGTGGATCTTATTAGAAAAAAAAAAATATTTCTGAGGTCCAACATTCTGGTCTTGATAATTTTGTTCATCCGATTGACTTGATTTAAGGGCAGGTAGCACAGTTCGCTAGTGCTGCCTGCGTGTGGTATTACAAAGTTGGATCAAATCTTTAGTAAGTCTATGCCGGCACGTGCCATTCTCTGGCCTGGGAGATCGCATCTTCGATGGCCTGCAGCTGCCGATCGATGTCATCAGATGTCTCGGGTCGCACCTCGTAGTCGACGTAGGTGTCGACACACTGCCTGAACTGGTCCCAGTTGACACGATGATAGTTGCGCCGAGTCGTGAGATGCCGGTTGACCGAGGACCTAACTTCGGCCACCACCGGATAGTGGTCCGAGCTGAGCTCTTGGTAGACGATCGGTTGGGAAATGTTCACCACGTTGGTGATGAACAGGTCGATAATGGCATGGGCCGCGTATCTGCTCAACTGGGTGGGAGCATCTGGGAGCATCACCTTCCTCCATGCCTTGCTGCAGGATTACTCCGTTTCGGGTTCTTCGGGGGTTCTCCCAGGCTTCGCGTTGAGGTCGCCAGCGATGATGTACCGCCCGCGCCGCCGAGTTTGCTTGGTGATGTCCTGCCGTGGGGCCGTTGCCGACCCATCGTTGTGGTTCGCTTGCGTTGAGTAGTTTGCAGCGATGATGGTGATCGGGCCATCAGAAGTTTGCACTTCTACTCCCACGGTCTCGATGAGTTTGAGCTGGAGGCTCGGCAGTCGAGCCATATTTTGAAAGGGAAGGCAAATACCACCGAGTTGGCTGTGTCAATCTGTTCCGACTTGGAACGGCAGGCGCGCAGCCGTTGGAACAAGTTCCTGGTGTACTCCAACATTTGCTCCGGTGTGTACATGGAGCCGTCGTCGAAGGGGGAGTGCCGGGGGCACTGGGTTCAGGATTCTCCCATACAGGAGGGGGTGCTTTCTGCACCTGTGGGCCAGCGGCGGCGGCCGCAAAGCGATTTTGAATGGAGGGGGCCGGCTGGTGGGATGCCTGCCGGTGGTTCAGTGGAAGCGGTGGCAGATTGGGAACTTATAGCGGGGAGTTGGAAAATGCTCCTCAGTCAGCGGTGGGGGTGGCCGACGCTAGCACTGTCCTCCCTGCCTGTTGGTGGACTAATACGTGGTTGGAACCGCAGCTGGCACACTTCGGTTCAATGCCCTCCTCCATCAGATGTCGTGTCGTCGTGGCGTACGCACCGGCACATTTGCCCCAGCGGTGCTTCATGTGGCAGTTACTTGTCTCGTGACCGAACGCGAGGCAGTTGCCGCACTCCGTCCCGTCTCTCTTCTTCGGGCGGTTGCGCTCTTATTCAACCATGATGTTGAAGAGCGCTCTTACCTTCGTCAGGCCCGCCATGGTGACGGAGCCCTTCTCCAGGTGGGTCAGGTACAGGTTGCCCCGATGGCTTCCTCCTTGCACTCGCCGGATGGGGTACACGTTGTTTGGCTTCAGTCCGGTCACCGTCCTCTCGTCGACGATTGCCTCCGGGGTGTATTACGGTAGCCCTCGGATGAGCACCTTCAATGGCTTGCTACCATGGGCATCGTGAGTGTAGAATTCCAGCCCTTGCCCTTGCCTTCAGTAGCCTGCCGGTCTTCTCGTAATCGGCGCCAGAATCCCACTTAAGCTTTGTGCCGGTGTAGCACAGCTTGAACAGCGGCTTGATTTGGTGGGCCGCTAGTTCAGACCACAGTGCCAAGATGTCCTTCGTCACCGTGAACAGGGGGGCAGTTTTGTCCACTGGCAGAGAGGCGAATTGGTTGTTTGCCAACAATCGGTTATTGTACGCCACCGGGTTAGCATCTTCATTTCGCGCGTACTTGTTTGCCCGTTGTCGGCCAGCGGGGCAGGGTTCGAGGCGGGACCCACCTTCTGCTTGCGATTGGATCCATCGCAAATGCTATGTGCCGCGGTTGGTCTGCTGCTGCTTGCTGCAAGGAAACTTTTTTGCTAGCCACACCAATGAGGTAGGATAGCCCGATACAACCACATCTCTGATCTGGAGCACTTCGAACCCAACTTAATACCCCACATTGGAAGCATTACAATAGCAATTAATCAGATCAGCACCTTATAAGGCTCAGCACAAAAATCTCACTCACGCTTTAACTCCTTCAGAAAAATTTGTAAACAATAAGTCCAGTAAAAGTTAAAATGCCCTACAAAATCAATATAAGGCAGAACCTGAAGGCAATATCAAAGACAAACTTCAGATGCTGAACTTAGAACACTAGGAACATTTTCACAATTATTTAGCTGAGAGCTCTCTTTGTCACAGTTTCCATGTTTCGCATCGTATATCATGTGGCATTATCTAAAGATCCTGGATCAATCGAGAATCGAACGAAGACAGCTTCAACATGGCTTTGCATAGCAGCCGAGAACGTTAACACTAGGCTAATGAAGGTCCTATAATAAGGAAGTAAACAATAAACCAGATAAAAATCAGGCAATGCGCTTAGTAGGGTGACGGCCGTATTTTGGACCCCCTAAGGAAGTGATTTTAGTTTTTCGTCCCAATTAATTAATTGCAAAGGGCCCATTCACAAATTTCATAAAGCTGAAGGGGGTGGGTGGGTGTCCTTAAGATGTTACAGCTCATACAAAATTCGAAAAATATTCATATAAAATGCGTTACGATGGGGTGAGTGGGTATCGAAAATGGTCGTTTTTCGCGTTATGAAATTTGTGAATAAACCCAAAGCGTAACCAAGTCAAAGAACATGCCAAAATGTAGAGAAAAACTTCCTCTACGAGATAAAAATGCCCATACGGTCATGTAGGATCCAAAAAACGGATAATAATTGAATTATGAAGCACTGTTATTTATTATTTTGGACATACTAATACATTTTGGACCCTCAAAGTGTATATTTTGGACCTCCGGCATTTTTTATCGCTTGGCGATAAAGTCCACGACACTGGTTGTATGATATGCTTGCCCATAGTCTAATCAATCGATTGACAATGGAAAACCGAAGAAATTCTACGCTTTTAGTTCAGAAATTTGAAAAAAGTTTCTGTTCATAGCAATGCATGGATGAACCGATTAAGGTGAAGCGGTGTGTAACTCAAAGTATAATTAGAATCATCATTGATGTAATATAAGTAGTGTCGCCTTTCCATGTACATTTTCAAAACAAACAAACAATAAATAAAACATTTGTGTTAAGCATAATTTTATATAAACACATGGGAAATTTAGTAGATTGACGAGTATTGTAAATCAACTCTTCAATCGTACATATCAAAAGAAAACATAATTTAATGAAGGGCAACGGAGTTTCTCTGTTTTTTATTGGATTTATCGCATATTTTTGTTATGCACCGGTACGGTTTATGTTTGCAAGAGATGACGGTGTTGCCAGGTGGTTGTTGAAAGATTTTTCTACCAATTGTTATATGCTTGTTTTCGGAACAATTGCTGCATATTATAAAAACTTATCATTTGGCAAATAGTTTTCCATCACAAGATCACTGATTTAATCAAATTTTTATGATTTTTGAGATCAATTCACATTAAATGCTATTATTTTACAGGCAACTCTGACATCACTGCGCTCAACGATCACGATGATAGTGCATACACGATAGACGCGTCCCGACGCATCGCACTGTGGAGCTTTTCAATTATTTTGGGTGGTCCAAATTGATAAACTATTGGTATGATTTTATGCTTCGTAGAGATGGTTTCTGTAATTTGAGAGAATCGAAAAACAAACAACGTGTGAGTTTCAAGTTTCTATACTTTGCCCAACCTTTCCGCATTGAAAATTAATACCACAGAAAAAAAGTTGGATATTTTAGACTATAAACACAGGCATATCTCAGTGTGCGGCGGCGGCGGCATCGATTCGCAGCAAGTGAAAACCACCGCCATAATAGTTTTGAGTGTTGCGGTAAATAAAACTTTATAAATATTTGATTCCCGTTTGAAATGTGTTCCTTTAAGGGAAGTGAATGAAAGATTTATTTAGTGGAAGTGCAGTGAACGCAATATGAAATTCAAAACACAAATGCTTGCTGCAGAATTACAATGAAAAAGGTAAGCACCTTCTATTTACAAGTGTGAGGCAATTAGAGTGCGCATCGTACCTTCGTGCTGTGCGTACACGAATTCTCTCTGCTCTTGGAAGTTTTCTTAAAAACTACCTAAAGCAATAAAACAGTACTTTTCAGTGCTACAAAAACAGTACTTTTCAGTGCTAAAATTAAAAACGGTACTTTTCAGTGCTACTAAAACAGTACTTTTCAGTACTATTTTTTCTACTATTGATCCCTTTACGATCCTTGTTTGGACCCGTGCCTTCGATTTTTCGTTGGACCCGTTGGCGAAAGCTAGCGGGTGGTAATCCTTCTTGGAGACCGTCTTGGGAAAAAACCTTTCGAAGGTCACGTCTTCTTTCGTTTATTAATTAAACATGGTATCAACAACAAACAAAAGGAAGGGTGAATCTCTGAATTCACTACTTCCTTCAAAAAAAGTGGGTTTTAAAACTGTCACTACACGTGGCAAGAATGGAAGAAAGGACGCTTCCCCGGAATGCGAACTTTCTTCCAAGGGTGAAATGAATAATTGTATCGAAATGAGCAATCAGTTCGATGCTCTAGACAAATTTTCCGAACACCAAATCGAAGCAGCCTCTAGCCCAGGCTCTTTGATTCAAGTAAGGAAGCAAAGAGTGCCGCCTATCGTGGTCAGTTGTTCCGAATTTGGGGGATTTAGGCAGGAGATCTTGAACTCCATTAGGGGAATCAAGGTTTCCTTCCAAATCGCAAAGAAAGGAGACTGTCGCGTTTTGCCGGAAACTCTTAAAGATCGTGAACTTCTTCTCAGACATCTTGAAGAGAAGAAGCACAGATTTTTTACTTATGACGACAAAACTGAACGTTTGTTCAAAGTTGTCTTGAAAGGTCTCTCAAGTGACTATAAATCACCTGAAGAGATCAAAAATGGAATAAATGATTTACTTGGATTTTCCCCAGTCCAAGTAATCATTATGAAAAAGAGAACCCAATCTGGCATTGTTCGGAAAGGGCTTTCTCAAGAATTTTATTTAGTTCACTTTAACAAAAAAGAACTAAATAATATTAAAGCTTTAGAAAAAGCAAAACTTTTGTTTGATGTCCGTGTGACATGGGAACATTTCCAGAAACCTGGAGGAAATTACCAGAACCCCACTCAGTGCCGTCGGTGCCAAAAGTGGGGTCATGGTACAAAAAATTGTCGCATGGATGCTAAATGCATGATTTGCGGAGGTTCTTCTCACGCCAAAGACGTCTGTCCAGTGAAGGAAGATACCACCAAATTCGTATGTTGTAATTGCGGGGCTAACCATAAGTCCAATTTTTGGAATTGTCCTTCACGCAAAAAGGTCATTGAGGCTCGTGCCAGGCAGATGAAAGATAATATCCGTTACGATAACGGTCGTTTCCGGAATTTGCCTGGTAGAGTATCGAACAATGCTCATTTTTCAGTTAACGATCGCTTGATCATGAATCATACCCATCAGGAAGATCATAATCATGCTCATTCACAAACTAATTTTAATCCGTCGGGTAGCCGTTCGAATCTTTCTATTTCGAATGTATCTACCCACGGTAAATCCTTTGCCGATATCGTAGCAGGAAATTCGAACTTCTCCCCTGTTCGATCCATGGGTACCCATTCTACTTGTTTTAAATCAAATGGAAAAAACCCTACCGCCACAGGTAACTCCGCTTCTTCGTCTACCGGAAATTCCAATGGGAAATCACATGACATGTCTGCCTCTGATTTTAATTTTCTAACTGAACAATTGAATCTAATGATTGATGCAATGTTCAAAGCCACCACTATGACTGAAGCAGTCCAAGTAAGTGTAAAATTTACAAATCAAATTGTTATTGGATTACGTTTTTCTAATGGATCCAAATAATAATTTAAATATTTTAAATTGGAATGCTCGTTCTCTGAATGGTAAAGAGGACGAGCTGTTTAATTTCTTACGGTTAATAACGTGCATATAGCAGTTATTACCGAAACGTATTTAAAACCTGGATCTAAACTCAAAAGAGATCCTAACTTTTTTGTTTATCGTAATGATCGACTTGATGGGGCATGTGGGGGAGTTGCAATCATCATTCACAGGCGTATAAAACATCAACTGTTTTTCATCATTTGAAACTAAAGTTTTTGAAACTTTAGGTGTTTCTGTTGAAACACAGTTTGGTAAATATACTTTCATAGCTGCCTATTTGCCTTTTCAATGCTCTGGAAAGCAAGTTAATTTGCTCCAAACTGACTTGCGTAAATTGACTCGCAATAAGTCAAAATTTTTTGTCATTGTGACTTTAATGCCAAACATCGGTCATGGAATAATTCTCAAAGTAATTCCAACGGCAGAATTTTATTTGATGAGTGCTCTTCAGGATATTTCTCAATTCAATACCCTGATAGCCCCACATGTTTTTCCTCTTCTAGAAATCCATCTACGATTGATTTGGTCTAGTCTAGTCATCTTTGTAGCCAACTGATTACTCATGCTGATTTTGATTCTGATCATGTCCCTGTTACATTTCAAATATCCCAAGAAGCGATTCTCAATCCTATCAGCTCCACTTTCAATTATTTACGAGCCGACTGGAATATATATAAAACGTATGTTGACTCCAATCTTGATGTTAACATTTCTTTAGAAACTAAACTTGATATTGACAATGCTCTTGAAACTTTAACAAATTCCATTGTTGAAGCCCGGAGCATTGCAATTCCTAAATGTGAAGTAAAATTTGAATCCGTGATTATAGACGATGATCTTAAACTCTTGATCCGTCTTAAAAACGTGAGGAGAAGGCAATTTCAACGCACTCGCGATCCTGCTATGAAAATTATATGGCAGGATTTGCAGAAAGAAATCAAGAAACGTTTTGCTCAATTAAGAAACAAAAATTTTGAAAATAAAATTTCTCAATTGGACCCTGGCTCTAAGCCCTTTTGGAAATTATCTAAAATCTTGAAAAATCCTCAGAAGCCAATACCGGCATTGAAAGAGGAAAACAAATTATTACTAACTAATTGCGAAAAAGCTCAAAAACTTGCTATGCAGTTTGAAAGTGCGCACAATTTTAATTTAGGACTTACTAGTCCAATTGAAAATGAAGTTACTCAGGAGTTCGAAAATATTCTCAATCAAGAGCACGTTTTCGAAAATGCCTGGGAGACTGATTTGGAAGAAGTGAGAACTATTATTAAAAAATTCAAAAACATGAAAGCTCCTGGCGATGATGGAATTTTCTACATCCTCATCAAGAAACTTCCAGAAAGTAGCTTATCATTTTTAGTTGATATATTTAACAAATGTTTTCAATTAGCATATTTTCCTGACAAATGGAAAAATGCTAAGGTTGTTCCAATTTTAAAACCAGACAAAAATCCTGCAGAAGCTTCTAGCTATCGTCCAATCAGTTTGCTTTCCTCCATCAGTAAACTTTTTTGAAAAGGTTATTTTGAACAGAATGATGGCCCACATCAACGAAAATTCAATTTTTGCCAATGAACAGTTCGGATTCCGCCATGGACATTCGACCACTCATCAACTTTTACGTGTAACAAATTTGATCCGTTCCAACAAATCTGAAGGCTATTCTACTGGTCTTGCTCTTCTAGACATAGAAAAAGCATTCGACAGTGTTTGGCATGAAGGTTTGATTGTAAAATTAAAAAACTTTAATTTTCCAACATACATTGTTAGAATAATTCAAAGTTATCTGTCAAATCGTACACTTCAGGTTAATTATCAGAACTCCAGATCTGAAAGACTTCCTGTAAGAGCTGGTGTTCCTCAAGGCAGCATTTTGGGACCAATATTATACAATATTTTCACATCTGACTTACCTGAGCTACCTCAGGGATGTCAAAAATCTTTGTTTGCGGATGACACAGGCCTCTCCGCCAAAGGACGAAGCCTGCGTGTCATCTGTAGTCGATTGCAAAAAAGTTTGGATATTTTTTCTTCATACTTACAAAAATGGAAGATTTCTCCTAATGCTTCCAAAACTCAACTAATAATATTCCCACATAAACCAAAAGCTCTTTATTTGAAACCTTCAAGTAGACATGTTGTCACGATGAGAGGGGTTCCAATAAATTGGTCAGATGAAGTTAAGTATCTAGGGCTCATGCTAGATAAGAATTTAACTTTCAAAAATCACATTGAGGGCATTCAAGCCAAATGTAATAAATATGTAAAATGTCTCTATCCCCTTATTAATAGAAAATCAAAACTTTGTCTTAAGAACAAGCTGTTGATATTCAAACAAATTTTCAGGCCAGCCATGTTGTATGCTGTACCAATATGGACTAGCTGTTGTAATACCAGGAAGAAAGCTCTGCAGAGAATTCAAAATAAAATTTTGAAAATGATTCTGAGGCTTCCTCCCTGGTATAGTACCAATGAGTTACATAGAATATCCAATGTTGAAACATTGGAACAAATGTCAAATAAAATAATAAATAATTTCAGGCAAAAATCGTTACAATCTTCTATTGCCACGATTAATGCGTTATATGTTTAGGTTAAGTTAGGTTAAGTATATTAAAAACGTTTTTTTTTTTCTCTTATAAGCAGGTGAAATCAACTCACCTGTAAAAAAAACTGAACTGCTACGGCAAATGAAATGTAATATGTTGTTAACAAAATGTTAATAAAATCTTAAATTTGTTTTACCAAATTAGGATGATAGTGTTGTCAAATAACACAGAACACCTAGATATAAGAAATGAATGTAATGTTTGGAATGATACTAATAAAGAAATTAAAAAAAAAAAAAAAAAAAAAAAAAAAAAAAAAAAAAAAAAAAAAAAAAAAAAAAAAAAAAAAAAAAAGTGTGAGGCAATTAAATGCGGCATAAGATCGGAGATTTTTTTGAAAATATAAATCTCTTGTATATTGTCGCTAAATTGATAATGCTGTATCTGAGAGTGGTGATTTAATATTGAAGTTGCACCTGACGCATTTTTCTTCATATAAATTATCCATAAAATCAGCTGATGAGCAGTTATATTTTATCGATGCTGCAAATACCAATACTGCCATAACAATATGTTAATGATTTTTGGAGAAGCCATTTTGTGATGACGCACCAAAAATCCTTAAATTAAATTAATTTGAGATAAAATAAACACGTTTTCTATGTACAAACGGTTGATGCATGCTCGGAATAGTCCTTCCCTTCCAAATGGGATGCGAATTGAGTTGGTCTTTCGTTTCAAACTGGGAAATTTGAAGGAAAATGGCCCAGGGGGTCCAAAATATATAGGGGTCCAAAATATATTGGTTATCCTAACTGATCTTATGTCCCGTATTATCATGCGTGGAGAGAAATTACTGTTGATATTTTTTTTATTTCGTCTAAATTCTCTGGGACAAGGATATGTAATGCTGTAATGCTAACAAACTGTTTGTTTATAAACAATAAAAAAACATACGAATCTAATTAGTTATTATTAGAGACAGCTAAAAAGAAGTATATCACTCTTCATATAGATGTGTGCGTTTGAAATGCAAATATCAAATGCGGGAACACCAAACGCGGTAAGATTTTTAACAAGGAAGGCGAAGTCAAAATTTGATTTTCTTTGTTAGGTTGGCGGTGATATGGATCAAGGTTGCTAAGAATCCTTTGGTTACTTTGTGTTACCGCATTTGAAGCTCAGTTAGACTGGATTTGCACGTCAAACGCAAACAGCAATACAAAAATGAAACTGATCACCTACTACAAATCAATAACGCACGAATTGCTTCGAAGCTTTCGCTTTTGCTCTGAGTTATGACCAAAGACTTAAGGAGATCACAGTAGGCAGCGCGCACGAACGGATGTATTGAAAATTGATCTGTCACGTTTTTATCGTCACCGTATTTTTTTAGACTCGGCTGGTACAGTTTATGGAAAAAGTGTCTATAATTGAAATAATTGAGTAAATAAACTTGTTGATTGGGTAGTGCTTAAAATAAATGTTTAGATGAACAGTGCGAAACGGACAACTTATCCTAAATGTTGAGAAAATCGTGGGCATTGTACTTTTTCATTGCATGCGTTTGGAAGTGAATTGTATTGAATTGTATCTTTTTATGTCTGTTATGATTTCGGATCTCGAAATATGGAAAAATTAGAGATGAAAATCTGTGATCAGTGTCAACAAATGTGACAATCCACGAATAATGGGAAAGTGCTTCTTTGTTTTCAAAATTCAACGACCTACTGCGATGCAAAAGATATTTAAATGCGTTCCAAACAATGATGACGCATAGGCAGAAGAAAAACACTGTTGAATATGTGCCAAATTTACGGAATCGCATATTGATGAGCATGTTTGAGACTGTTGCTGATTGAAAGTGGTAAAAACGTTCCTTGTAATTTTAGTTCTCCATTTTATTGATATCGTATCTGCTGTAATACATCATAGGTTGCTGTAAAATAAGAGGGAGATCAGAAATACTTTTCTTATCGTTTCAGAGAGTGAGCAAAGGCGCTTAAGCCTAGGCTCTAGAGCTAGGACATACGGGAGAAATACCTGTGTCCCATTTCAGGAAAGAATCACAAACAACAATGGAGTGCGCATTAACTTTCTTAGCAACGCCACTCTCAACGGTTTTGAGGTTGTCCCCGTTTCTTCCTCCACAATATTTAAAAAATTGCCGTCTATCATGTTATTCATTCGTGAATAATTCGAACGCCGTGAATTTTTAAAGTACCTTCAAATCCCAAGTCTGCACAGTGGGCCTGGTCATTTCAATATGTGTATCAAATCATTGATATGCTGCAAATATCAATGCTGATAAGAAAATACTGGAAAAAAATGCGATATTTCCAGGATGCTTTTCAATATTGGCTGTTCAAGCGCTTAGAATAGAATAGGGTTATGATACCATTATGTCCCTTGCAGTTGCTCGAAATTTTATGGCACATGAGGTAATGGAGCACGAGCAATATCCAGAATGCCGTCTAGTTGCCCGTTAGAGAGAGCACCAACACACAGCGCACAGTAAAAAAAAATATGGCACCTGCAGTGGCTCATGTACATTATACGCCTGGATGTAGGCAATGCCCTTTGAAATCAGCATGTCTTTCGAGAATGATTGACTTTTTGGACGAAAAAGGTCCTTATGCTGTAAATGCAAATGTGTGACCATAATTTCTGGGATATCTTATAGCCACTAAAGTTCAACAATCGCTTGAAATTGGTGTATTGTACGTTCGGCCAATTGTTAGAAAATGCATTTCCCTACCTCGGAAGTAGGATGCATTCGAGCGCATTCAGATTCAAATGCACCACTTCCATAGTTAGGTATCTCGCATAGGCTCTGAGAAAATCCAACTTCGACGAGGAACCATTTCTAACCTTTGACTGCGCCGACAATAATAAAACATAACCACTAATGCAATGAAAACCAATTTATTTTTACTGCAAAGGATAACCTTGATAACTGAGAGTTGAAAAACTGATAAAAACTCTTAAACAAGAATCAATCTTAAAAGTAACGATAAAACGACCCCGGCGAGGTGAAACAGAAAAAATCAATGCGCGTGTCTTCCATTATAACAGGGCACGATGATTGCTTCATCCGACAGAGATGTTCCCAATATAATCAAACTCTTCCAACCGAACACGTATTACGTACCTACCCCGAACCTAACGTTCGATTGCAATGTAAGCATTATCCTGCTGGACACTTGAAGCAAAAAACGAAAAAACGCGTCGAATCCAATGACGAAAATAAAACCAATCGCTGTTTGTTTCCTCACTGCAAGATTAGTACGTTTTGGATTGCTCTCACCCTCTCACCTCGTCGAAACGCACGTGGTCAGCCAATAGGTGAAGTGGGGCAAAAGTTCGAGTAGGACATTCGCAAGTTGTTTAGTTACAAATTACGTGCTTATTTGAAAGGAAATTGTCTACATTTAGGCGTATTATGCAGGTTTACAAAGTTCGAACTTGCAACAAAGTGATAAAATAGGTTAGAACTACCAATAATCGCTATAGTAACAATTATGGCAAACTTGTACAGCAAAAATTGTAACCAATAGGCTCTAGATCTACTGTGTGGTATTTAATTCTTTTCATGTGTATAGTTCATTTTCTGGAAATGTCTGGAACTGAATATTCTACTAAGGTTGAACTTTTGCCCACCTTTCTCTAGAGAGCAATTGATGCGTCTCATATGCTCTGAATATTGTTCACCCTCACCCATTTAGGTATCTATTCCTCCAAAAGAATGAGAGAGGATGCAAGTAATGTGAAATCCATATACGTACAAATCGTTGTCATCGTCACCGTCGGAGATCGATAGCCAACGCCTTTCTCCGAAATTGGCAAACGCCCCTACACCACGTGGACTCGGGTCCCGCTTTTCGCTGCGCGGACATATTATCGATCGCGACTAGGCGTCACGTGGCTGGCTCACCGTGCAGCGTGTCGGAGAAACTAAATCTGGGAGAGAAAATTGGAGGGGAAATTTGAGCGTGGCATTTGATTTGTATGTCGTTACCAGAAGTAGGTGAAATCCATCGTCTCAAGTTACACCAAAGGGGGGAAACTCCATGAGAGCAAATCGTTGTCATGCCTTCAATGACCAGACCAGACAAATCGATTTGGATTTGATTTCCAGTTCTGCTTAATAGAGGGTATGAATGAATTATTTTATTTTAAGACATCTCTAGGTATGTTTCGAATAATTTGGGGAATACAGGAAAGTTGTAGCTTTTATCTATTGGTGTAAATTAAGAACACAACGAATCGATTCTTTTTTTCATACCTTCCTAAATTTCCTACGACTGGTTCGGTTTTCGATTACTTTCGAACAGGTGTCGATCAATAATTTTGGTCGCGCATGACCACTAGTACAGATTTACTGCCATCGGGTGCTGACGGCCTGGTCCGTCATAATCAAATATTGGTTTCCCTATATAAACTCCGCGTCATAAGGGGAGAAAAGCTCCCCTCTTGTATTGGAGATACGGATAATTGTTGTTTTGTTTTCAATGAGTCGGTGAATGAGATAACCCAAGTAACATTGGTAGCTGAATAAAAGTTTGTTCAGCTGAAGTTAGCTGTATAAACTATATTTTAGCTGAATAAGCTGTTGTTCAGCTACAAACTTTACTTAGAAAGTTGAACAACTGAATAGTTTAGGTATTTGTTCCATGACTTGATATTTCCATGAGTGTACGTGTTACTTAGCTTAGCTTAGACTGACTACACATACCAATGGTTGCTATTCCGTGATTGACCGAAGTCAGTGAAAATGCACAAAGAATCAACTAGAAGTCTGGCTGGAATTGGCCATAATCTTCTTCAATGTGCATAATTCAGTGCCTCTATTTATACAGGGTCAATAACGGCGCCGACAAGTCCTTGCAGTCAGTTGGGATTGGGGGAAGGAATGTTAGTGTGTAAACTTTGCTATTTGGAGACCGTGTTTGCCTCTGCATCTCCACAAAGGTTACTGGGAGGGATGTTTGTTAATGGGAAGGATCGTTGGGTCACAAGATTCACTTTGATAAGCGATTAGACCATGATAAATAATGATTTGTGAGATATATACATGCTTATTTGTAAATATAATATTTTCATTTGATATGAACAATTTCTATGTAGTGGAAAATTATGCCGACACTTGAGGTGACGAACCATTCAAAGTTTGTTGAACAAATACCTAAATGTAAAATTCCTACAGCTGTCAGGACGAAAGCATATGTTATTATATTTTACTTATTTGAAAAGAAACAAAAAACTTGATTGGTTGGAACATCATAGAACACTCTTATTCTTATGCCGACACTTGCAGTGGCGAACCATCCAAAGTTTGTTGAATAAAGTGAACTTTTCGCTAGTCTACACTTGTAGTGTCGAACCATTCAAAGTTTTTTTTTTAATTACAAAAATAAAGGTAAAAAGGGGTGTTCTGAAAATAAAAAAAAAACTTCACTGTGCAGCCATAATCCACTCTCAGCCTCACTCGGTTGCTCGGCTATATAAAAGCACTCAGAAAAAAAAGGCGCGCGACCCGAAAAGGGAAAAAAAAACTTGGCTTTCTTGACGCACTGCCCAGCAGCAAGCGTCAAGGTCAAAGGATCAAAAAAGAACTAACCGATCACGCCACTTTTTCACTTACTAGACCGACGCGCGACAATTTCATGAGGTGGACGTGTTACTATATACTAATTCCATAACTCCGTGTTACTTTATACTAATTCCATTCCATAATGGACGTGCTACTTTATACTAAAGCCTGTTCCACGATAAATTTCGGACACGGATGGCGGGTGTACCACAGAAAGTTTCGAGAATTTTACAGAAAAGAAGGATTAACATCCTTGTCAACTGTTTATTTTGTAGATATAACTCTTTTATTCTGAAATAAACAATGTTTTTTGTTGAATTATGAGTAACTTTTTTTGCTGCCATTATTTGGGTGTCCGAAATTTAACGTGGACAGGCTTTAATACTATTAAATCAATGATTTATACCCTCATTTCTTGTTTAGGGGTCATGCACAAATTACGTCACGCTCCAAGGGGGGACCCGAGTAAACAAATGTTATAATTCAGTCATATCAACTGATATATGACCAAATCTGGTCATATAACAGTTATTCAACCTCAATTATAACATGTGTGCTACTTGGGGGAGGAGGAAGTCGATTCAAGCGTGACGAACCTTACAAAATTTTCCGAGGACTCATACAAATAGTGTGACAAAGGGGGGGTGGGGGCGGTAGTGGGTCGAAAAAGTTGAAATTTAGCGTGGACATAATTTGTGTACCATCCCTTACGGCGGATCCAACTTTCGATCGAATCCTTGATTCGTTCGAATCCACGGCTCATTTGATTTTGCTGGCGTAAACGGGAATGCAAAACGGTTTTCGATCGAAAGCATTCGAACGTAAACAAGAATAGGGGTGTTAATATTGAAAATACCAAAAAGAGGTCATGAATACTTACATAGGCATAGTTGCTGCTACTCCGGGTGGGTTCGTTTCTTTCTTTATTTACATTCATTCTTTGGAAGTAGCTAGTGAACCGATTTTTTCCAGTGCCACTTTTTTTTCTGTAGCGAAAGGTTTTTCTCGATGGACAATCCACGCTGTCTTGCAGTTTCCGACTGGAAACAGAAAAAATATTGTATTTAAATGTTATTCAAATAAAAATATAACGTACTGGTTCTTGGAAGCACACTCCCAATTTGCTTCCAGGGCAATTTTATTGGTTTGTTATTCTAATGCTCAGCCTTGGCGATGCTCCAAATAACGGGACGAGCTTTTACAGAATTTGGTCGCTGCTTTTCCGCTTGCGATTGTTTTTGAGAAATAGATTAATATTAAGGAGCAATAGAAGTTGATTGCGGAGAGCACATATTGCTTGATGGATTATTATATATTTCCATAGAATCACCCAGATACTCAAAATCAGCAAAGTCCTCAGATTTCGGTTGCTCTGCCCAATCTCTACCAACTGAATTGGGGGCATTTCTAAGGATCTGAATTTAGAATACGGTCCTCGAACTAATGAAAATTTGTGATGAATTGATTGTTGCACCTATTTTTAGAACTATCAAGTGGTCATGGTAGGCGAATAAGGGTGCAGGGTCGTTAGGCCGAAAGGGTTGTTAGGCCGAAGGGGTCCGCTTAGAATAGGCCGAAATAACATCTGATCATTTACTACTTTTTTTCAAATGGGTTTCACATTGATCAGTGTTTTTTCCTTCTTGTAATCAAAGGCTGTTCTTTCTAGTTAACAGTGGATATTATGGCTTCTAGGTAATGCAAGTCATTATGATCTAAACAACTAACAATCTATTCAACCTAAAAAACCATTCGGCGGCTTCTAGGTAATACAAATTACACAGCGTAACAAAAATGACATGTTTGGCGTGTCTCAAGAACCAAATTATGTGTCTCTAGTAGATTTGGGGCTGCTGAATCTGATGCCGTTCTCAGAAATGTTCCAGCACGTCACAATTTTTAGCTACACGGTCATCAAAGTTGTACAAAACACTGCTTTTATTAATGTTTACATGAAATTTAAAGTACAATTTATCAACTTTTTTGTAATCTAAGTCCACCAAACATGCAAAATAGAACTTGAACTTTCATTTCAGACATAATTTGATTGAAATTGCGCGATTAAATTTCGATTAAACCGATTTTTTCAACATGCTTGCAGTCCTCCATACAAAATTCTTCGTTTTTTCTATACGGCCAAAATACAACAATTCTCTAAAACCATAAAAAATTAACTTTTCCGTATCGAAAATAATACAAACTTTTAATGATAAGTATTGTTTTATACAATAAAGTTTGAATTCAGTGGCAAATTAAGCCAATATATTACCTTACAAGCTGGGAAACTTGCATGCAAGTTGGCTGAAATAGTCATTTTTTTGCATTTTCAACAGTCAATATCTCTAAAACTGGACGTGCTATGATATTTCTGAAAACGCAATGGATTCAGCAACCCTTAATTTAAGTGAATAGCTGGTATTTTGGTGCTAGAGACAAAAACGTGTTCCGCAGGTGTTATCCTTACCTATCCCTGTTATTATCATTAGAACCATCGGCCATTTTCGGCCTAAATGATCCTTTCGGCCTAACGGCAAATTCTTTGTGCGCAAAAAACAATGCTTCGGATTCTGCTCTGGAGCACTGGGACACTTTAATAGTACACATGGAACAAAACACGACGAAAGTACGAAAAACCGGCAAACGAATATTCAACAGCGATCAGAAAAACAATGTCGAAGCCACTGGCACAATGATAAACACGACGACGTTTTCACTCAACACCAAGATCACAACACTGAACTGTCCCTTTTACTTGTACGCTCGGTCAAATCTTACTCAAAGCGAGTAGAACTCGACTCACTTCGGAACAAAGTGGAACTTTAGAGTAACGTACAGTTCTGTCTAAAGCAGAGTAGCAGTTATTCACTTCATTAAATCTAAAATTCGCAAAAGTGGAGTAGATGCCACTCACTTTTTAAACAATATTCCGGGAAAATCATTAGGGGTATACACTTAGCGGTGTGAATCTCAGCGTTAATCGTGATAAACTGGTTATCTCAAATATTCCACAAAAATTGCTTGAACTACTTAGGAAATATTTCAAGTTGTTGAGATTCAACAGTCAAACCGATCTAAGAATTTTGCAGATCACTATAGCAACCGTCATGAAGTACGTTCTTTATCAACAAGCAATAACTGACTTTGTTGGAAAACGATGGTGAAAATAGGATTTTCAATAGGTTTGAAGGATATTTTTTTAGACAATTACTAGAGAAAAAGTAACATACCGTTTTGACTCATATTCCGAACACTTAAGGCCAGCAGTGACTTCAAATTCATCTGGCAGGCATAAATTAACTGATATTTGTAAAAGTTTTAATTTCTTCGGAAAGCCTAACTGTTAGCTGTGTAGTGTGCTGATAAAAATGTTTATTTGAACTTGTTTAGTATTTTTTTTTGTATTAGTGACACTTTACACCTGAAGGGTGCATTCGTGTCAAGGAGGACGAAATCTAATTTATTTATTTACAAATTCACATATTACATTCAAATATCATTTCACATCTTACTGTACAACCCTGCATCATGTAGATACGTTAATAATTTTTCGTTACTTCCCCTGCTATTGTTCAAAACTTCATTAAGGCTAAGTGAATCCATAGCGTATTTTCGTCTTTCTACTTCATGTTTTCTGCAGTGCAGAATGATATGCCGCACATCAAGTAACGTCCCGCAACAGTCGCAGGTTGGCGGTGGTTCCTTTTTTAGGAGAAAAGTATGTGTGAGACGGGTGTGTCCAATTCTCAGTCTGGTTTAGAACGCGTTGGTCGGCCGCATTGCCCACTGTCTAACCACCTTCGCGTATCGTGTTTAACCTCCCTCAGCTTGTTGTCCCTAGTCTCGAACCACTGGCTATTCCACCGGTACCGTAATGGCTTGCTTCGTTGCTCTCAATGCATCTTCGCCGGGGATGGGGGTGTCGATTGCCGATTGCTGTCTTGCTGCGTTGGCCAAGCGATCAGCCTCATTATTACGGTAATGCCGGCGTGTCCCGGGATCCAGCAGAACTGAACATTTTTGTTTCGCACAATGTGCTCGATCTCTTGAATCCACGGGTGTTTGGAAAGTCCTGCCTCCAAAGCCTGCAGACAACTGGCCGAATCCGTGAGTTATATCGTTTCGGATGTTGGGGATAGAGACTGCCATCTTAATAGCATACGCCTCTGCCAGAGAAAACGCTGCATTCTCTCGGTAGACTATTACATCCGGAAAGACCATTGTTGAAAATTGCGGCTCCTACTGTGTCTCCGCACTTTGACCCCATCAGTGTAGACGACGGTGGAGTTGCGGAAGCGAGTCGATAGAAGTTGCTGGACGACGGGGCGAACTTTCTCCGGTGGGTCACCGGCTCGAAACACTCCTTTTCACGTCCATTATAATCGAGGGTTTCCGTCCGTTCCACGTACGATCGCCTTGTCTCACAAGATGGCCAACAGGAGGGAGTGCCGTATCTGTGATTTCTTCTAGACGATCCGAAGCGCGCCGAGATCAAGGGGAGAGTGTTGTTTCGATTGTTCTTTGTTAGAATGCGGATGGCTATCCTCGCTATGCACTGAACCGCCAGCAGCTCAAAGGGTGAAGTGCCCGCTTCGGGCCATGACCGAAATTATAGGCTGGTTACAAAGCACGGACGCATTATCGAACCATTTTATTATATGCCGGAGCGAGGGTCTGCAACGATTGCTGGTCCTACTCGGCTTACCAACCCGATACCGTATGTCAGTTTTTGCGGTAACTAACGCCGATCCGACTTGCAGCAGACTTGTCCGACTGCCTCGCGGTAGTTTGGCTCCGATCATCTTCAGTATTCTTAGACGCGACTCGCATGCTGTTTTCACCATCTTACACAAAGTCCGATCCAGGGTGATTCCTAGAACCCTCAACCGGTTGGTTTTAGGGATGGAGACTTGATCAACGACTACATTCCGCGCCGGTTCCCGACGCGCAATTCGGGCTGCGGTAGAATACATGCGACTTTGCCGCAGACATTGAGAAACCGACGCTTTTCGCCCATTTACAAACAGCCTTCACGGCGGTCTGCAATTTTTGATGCACTCCTTCGTTTTTAGCCCTTTTTTACGATGAGGAGGATGTCGGTCGGCGTACAGGAGGTATGTCAACTCCATCCGGCAGTACCCGGAAGATGGGCTGCATCGCCACCAGGAACAGCGTTTACGGATAACACTGATCCTTGCGGCACACCATTTTCCAGCTTGTGTTCACTGGACGTGTAAACCAACCCAACGACACCTGAAACGTTCGCTCCGAGAGGAAGCTTTGCAGAAGGTTTCATCATCCGACCACGTATCCGCCATGATTTCAGGGTGCGAAGAATACCGTGTCGCCAGGTGGTGTCCGTATGCCTTCGACAGATCCAGTGACGCTATCAAACAGTGTTCGTCGGCGTTCGGTATCGACCTCTCCAGCTCGGCAAAGTACGTGCAGTACCGCGTCCCACACGAAAAGCGTTGCTGACGCTTGTCTAGTCGTCCGTTCGACTCTTAGCTCCGCTGAAATAAGACGACGGTTTTATAATTCGGCTCGAGTGTCTTCGCCATGCAGCTGGTCAGCGAAATAGGTCGAAAAGCAGCAGGACCCGGAATCTTGACAGTTCGGCTTTCGGAATCGGAACGACGAGGGCATTCCGCCAGCTGGCGGAAACTCACCGTTGTGCCAGATTTTTGTTCAGCAGCTTCAGCAGTACAAATTTACGGACACAGGAAGACGTTGAAGCAGCGGGTACCCTATCCCATCGGTACCTGTCGAGGCACCTCGCCCTTTGTCGAGAGCCCACAGAAGTTCGGCTAGGGTGATGTCAACGTTGTACGCGTCGCCGGTATTAGACGAAACATCTATGGACTCTCTCTCAGCTGCCATTTTCGCCATCTGAAACGATGGAGGGTAGCTGGACGTCGCCGATCTTTCGCCGTAGTACGTCGCTAGTTCTTCCGCTACTTCTTCGGGGTCGTCCGTGAAACCGTTAGGCCGTTTGAGAATAACTGAGCGTTTCTGCCGATTTCCACGCAAGGTGTTAACCGTGCGCCACAGTTCGGTCGTTGTACTGTGCGGGGAGATCTTCCCTACGAAGTTTTCCCACGATTTCTCCTTCGCTTCTTTAATCGCCTTTCGCGCCTCCGCTTTCGCTGCTTGAAATTCCGCCAACGCTTCGGGTTGATCTGGGTTGACCTGCTGTAAACGTCGAAGTGACCGAAGACATTTTCGTCGTCGACGAATTGCCGCCTTTGCCTCGGGGCACCACCATGGTACCGCTTTCGGACCGATTCGGCCACTAGTCCGCGGATGGACTTAGACGCTGCTTGCAATTATTTTTCGGTGAAGCTTCCTACATTCCACTCGACCTCTGGCGATAGGTTTCTGCTGTAATCCGTTCGTATAGCTCCCAATCAGCCCGATCGTACAGCCATTTTTCGTCGCGTTGTTTGCTGATTCGACACACCCAGGTATGGATACTGCAATCGGGAAGTGATCGCTACCGTGGCGTGTCTGTTAAGGTCCGCCAGGTGAACCTCCGAGCCAGACTCTCTGTGCAGATGGTCACATCGATCGCCGAAGTGTTGCCCGAAGCCGGGTCGATGCGGGTAGCTGAGCCGTCGTTCAAGATCACCATTTGCTTCGAAAGGGTTGTTTTCGGCTATGAATCGCCCAAGCGCGCTTGATTGGTGCGATCCCCATGCGATGTGGTGAGCGTTGAAGTCTCCGAGGAGTAAAATCGGAACCTTCCAGTTGGTCCAAACATCATCAGTGCGGTCTGGCACTGAGCTGAACTCGGTGGGACGTATATCGACACAACGGTTGCCTGGATCGGCGCGTGAAGGCGAGCAGCCAACGAGATGCAGAGAGGTATCGATTTGGATGCGTTCGAACGGTAGCCCTTCCCGGATGGCAAGGCCCTACACCATGTTGCCAGTAGTTAGCGTTTCGTCGACTGAAGCAGCAACGTGTAGTTTTCTGCCAACGAAGTCTGGCGGAACAACCGTCTGGTTCACCTTGGTCTCCTGCAAAGCTACGACGCACGGTTCGAGGTCGGAGATTAACAGCTTTAACTCGCTGATGTTGGCCCTAAGACCACGGATATTCCACTGGAGGGCGAAGCAGCCGCCGGAGCGACTATCCGTAGCTGATCGTGTGGTGGATGACGAGGTTGATGTTCTTCGGATCGGCGGGTCCTGTTGTGGGAAAAAGAGGGAAGTGCGGTAACCTCTGACGACGAAGAACCAAACTGTCACTTGCCTGTGGGACGCTTTGTCCCACAGTACCAGCTGCTGTCGAAACCATTACACTAGTTCTGCCAATACCGACAACAGCCGGCACTGGGGAAGCGCTTTGTGTAATGTTTCTGCGTGAACTCTCGAAGGGCCTTCTCCGGGGATGGTGGTGTACCCTGAAAGATAATCAGGCGCAGCAGCAACCGTTTGGATGGGAATTTAGAAAGACTGACCTGTGGGACGTCTTGTCCCACAGTGCCAGCCATTGCCGAAACTACTACACGATTGCTTCCAGAAACACCGGCAACAGCCGGCACTGGGGAAAGACTTTGTGTAGTATCGTCGGTGGGTTGGTTGTTGAATACGAGGCGGTAGGTTGATGCTGGTTGATGTCGATTGGTATTTGCAGTGGTGGTGGTGTTTGGTGGGTGTCTGAAAGTATTGCAGGCGCGGCAGTACCTGATTGAGGTAGGGATAAGCGAAAACTGACCTGTGGGACGTCTTGTCCCACAGTGCCAGCCATTGCCGAAACAACTACACGACTGATTCCAGAAACACCGGCAATAGCCGGCACTGGGGAAAGACTTTGTGTAGTTTCTTCGGGCGGTTGTTGATAGCGAGACGATTGGTTGATGTTGGTTGCTGTTGATTGGGATGTTGCTGCGGTTGGTGTGGTATGGTGGGCATCTGAAAAGATTGCAGGCGCGGCAGTACCTGTTTGTGGTTGAGAATTCAAAAGACTGACCTGTGGGACGTCTTGCCCCACAGTGCCAGCCATTGCCGAAACTACTACACGACTGCTTCCAGAAACACCGGCAATAGCTGGCACTGGGGAAAGACTTTGTGTAGTATCGTCGGTGTTCTCGTTGTTGGTTTCGATGCTGTTGCTTGATGTTGGTGCGAGTTGAGTACTTCGGTGGTTCTGCAGTTGTGTATCGTGGTGTCGTGTGGATTCCATCGGCTACGGAGGTGAACTCGTCATCAACGGGTTGGGGTAAGACGTCCCGGATGACTCCTTCAGCCTGCCGTACTTGCGTCGGAAGAGGTACTACACTTTCCCTACTTCCGAACCGAAAAGTCTCGTTGTCCGTGTTCGTGCGAGGGTCGTCGTTGTATTCCGAACGTTGTTCAAGAGTGGGGTTATCGAAGACGCTGGTTAGGGGGTGTCTCCGATACCTCAGACTCTTCGCCGGAATACTCCATCTGGGTCATGGGTGGTGGGTGCGGTCTTCTTTGGGGGCGGGCTGATATCTGGCGATGAGGCTGGTTTGGGGTAACGAATTTTGGAGGTCTTCCGCGCTTGGTCTCCTGAACGGCCGGGGAGTTGTTCCTTGAGCGTGTCATCGGGCCAGCCGTCGACTGGGCCACTCGTTGCTCTCGGCTGTGGCGGGGCTTCTCAGCGACGACGGTTTCGCTCACATGATGCACTCTTCTGGGTTAGACTGCTGCTTGACCTGCTTGATGAAAGCCATCATCTGCTCGATCCTCTCCTCTTTCTTTTTGTTGTCTTCCTGTAACCGGGCGATTTCTTTATCTTTTTGGAGCATGGCCGCTTCCAGCTCCTTCAGCTTCCTCTCAAAAACGCTCTGTTGGGCCGCTACCTGGGCGAAGCTACCAGCTTGTTGCTCCACGCGTTTTCTGGCCTCCGGGAAACTCAGGTTTTCGCTCACTTTGATTTTAATCACTTGCACTTCCTTTTTATATACCGGACACTGGCGATTGGTTGGCCGATGATCACCCTTGCAATTCGGCACGAGGGAGCTTCACCGCATTCTTCCCCGTGGAAGTTCTGCGAGCAATTGACGCAGCGTTGCGGTCCAGGGCAACGACACGAGTGTGCCCGTAGCTGAAGCAGCCGTAGCAGAGCATCGGGTTCGGAAAGTAGGGGCGAGTAGCGACACGGAGCAAGCCAACTTTCATATACTCCGGGTACGTGGTCCTACAGAACGTAAGGATCAGCGCCGGTGTATTGACCCTTTTGCCACCTTCATTTCGGGTGATACGCTGCACACGAATCACCTTCTGGCTAATCATCTCCGTAAAATGTCCTTTTCCTCCATCTGAATTAGGTCCATGCAGGAAATGACGATCTACTATATTCAAATTGGGATGAGGGACGACCTCTACCTCAGTTCCATCAATTAGCTTCGTTAACTTAAGTAACTTGGCTACTTGGGCTGGGTCGCGAACTCTTAGGGTGTATTTTGTACCCTGCGCTTCGGATTTCGCGCTCTCAATAGGTCCGCCGGCACATGCCTCAACCGATTTCCCGGTAATGTACGGGTTAATCGGTAACGCTACTCCGTTTTTTCCAGACAGTTGCAGGAACGTCAACTCACCAAATTGGTTCGTTGGGTCCATGTACTCCGGTATCTACGTTTGACAGTCCCACCTGGGTCGCCGCTACTAGCGGCCGCCATGTTGATTACGTGGAAAAACTTTCACTGGCAACGGTCACCCGTTACCTACCCCAATTGGCGATGAAAAAATAAAAGGAAAGATCCTACCTTATTTTCTCCTTGGACGTAGAGACTGTTGCCAGGCGTTCCCAAAATTTTGTGCCGCACTGTAGGCACTACTGGACACTACTGTAGTGAAACCCCTGATGAGAATCGCTCACTTTCTCAATTCCAACTATTTCCCAAACTTCCGACACTTTTTTTTGTTTCAGCGAAAAACAATCAAGCACACTGTGCACCACCGAATGTGAATGAGAACGGCCGGGGAGCCGGCTGACGGCGATTTGTTTGGCCGTTTAAGCACGTGGGTGTCACTTTTTTCGCCGTTTTCGGCCGGTTTACACCGATTTTCACCAAACCTTCACTATGCACTTATGCTTCACCACCGCAACCACAGATTCACACGCGTTTCGATCGCGAAAACCGCGAAAAACACAGAAAAACACCTGGTTTAACTCGAACGCGTGTACGAGACAACCGGTCAACACAGTGTGTTGTTTAGTATTGTTTTAACGTAAAAGTATGGAACAACATTTTGATTCAAATGCCGAACACTGCGTTCATTCTGCCTCATATTCCGAACACCACGAATAAAGCGTATTCAAATGAATAATTTCGCAAATAAATTTATTCAAGCTAGTTTTACTGGTCTTGAACTAAAGAATCATCAATACTCCCGAGGTATACAATACATTTAAAGACGTTAAAACTGAATTGCAATCGACTGCCATTTCATGGTTATTTGATGACATATTTCAGCGAAACATTTCAACCGAATCGCCATACAAAAATGTGTATATGTGAGTGATGAGTATGAGTATTCGTAGAACGAATAGTCCCGAATGAAATAATTACCGCTATTCCAGGATATTATTTTTTTGGCTGAACGGAGGATCGAAAGTTACCATTCAGTGACAGAATGTCGTGTATAAGTAACTATAAGGCAATAAGTGCATGCAATTAGCATAAGCATAAAGCATAAGCATAGATGACCGTACAATTCGTAGTTGCTACTCCGTGATTGACCAGAACAATCGAAGTTGCACAGGGAATTAATGAATGGGGCTTGGGATTAGCTTACCATTCTTCAATGTGCACAAATCGAGAGCTCAAATTTTAAAAGTCAATAACGGCGCCGGCCACGTCCTTACGGTCATCGGGGAAGGGAAGGAATGTTAGTGCGACTACCGTTGTTACTAGAGACCGAGATCACCTCTGCATCTCCACGGTTGTCATGGACAGGATATTGGGTTAGTGGGTAAGGTATAGATCTGGGAGTCACCAATGGTAGGTGATGCGATCCATGATATAATTACGCCTAACCGAATTCGCGAAATAATTCGATAATCGTATTGTACGCCGGACAAGTGTTCATCGCTCGCCCTCGCAAGAGCAAGCGATGCGATCAATAGATCAAACACAACTAACGGATCACGCCACTTTTCACTTCACCCGACCGACGCGCGACATGTTTGATCCTGCCCTCATCGTCCGCCCCCGCAGGAGCAAGCGTCAAGGTCGAAGGATCAAACACAACTAACGGATCACGCCACTTTTCACTTCACCCGACCGACGCGCGACATGTTTGATCCTGCCCTCATCACCCGCCCCCGCAGGAGCAAGCGTCAAGGTCGAAGGATCAAACACAACTAACGGATCACGCCACTTTTCACTTCACCCGACCGACGCGCGACATGTTTGATCCTGCCCTCATCACCCGCCCCCGCAGGAGCAAGCGTCAAGGTCGAAGGATCAAACACAACTAACGGATCACGCCACTTTTCACTTCACTCGACCGACGCGCGACATGTTTGATCCTGCCCTCATCGCCCGCCCCCGCGGGAGCAAGCGTCAAGGTCGAAGGATCAAACACTACTAACGGATCACGCCACTTTTCACTTCACCCGACCGACGCGCGACATGTTTGATCCTGCCCTCATCACCCGCCCCCGCAGGAGCAAGCGTCAAGGTCGAAGGATCAAACACAACTAACGGATCACGCCACTTTTCACTTCACCCGACCGACGCGCGACATGTTTGATCCTGCCCTCATCACCCGCCCCCGCAGGAGCAAGCGTCAAGGTCGAAGGATCAAACACAACTAACGGATCACGCCACTTTTCACTTCACTCGACCGACGCGCGACATGTTTGATCCTGCCCTCATCACCCGCCCACGCAGGAGCAAGCGTCAAGGTCGAAGGATCAAACACAACTAACGGATCACGCCACTTTTCACTTCACTCGACCGACGCGCGACATGTTTGATCCTGCCCTCATCACCCGCCCCCGCAGGAGCAAGCGTCAAGGTCGAAGGATCAAACACAACTAACGGATCACGCCACTTTTCACTTCACCCGACCGACGCGCGACATGTTTGATCCTGCCCTCATCACCCGCCCCCGCAGGAGCAAGCGTCAAGGTCGAAGGATCAAACACAACTAACGGATCACGCCACTTTTCACTTCACTCGACCGACGCGCGACATGTTTGATCCTGCCCTCATCACCCGCCCCCGCAGGAGCAAGCGTCAAGGTCGAAGGATCAAACACAACTAACGGATCACGCCACTTTTCACTTCACTCGACCGACGCGCGACATGTTTGATCCTGCCCTCATCACCCGCCCCCGCAGGAGCAAGCGTCAAGGTCGAAGGATCAAACACAACTAACGGATCACGCCACTTTTCACTTCACCCGACCGACGCGCGACATGTTTGATCCTGCCCTCATCACCCGCCCCCGCAGGAGCAAGCGTCAAGGTCGAAGGATCAAACACAACTAATGGATCACGCCACTTTTCACTTCACCCGACCGACGCGCGACATGTTTGATCCTGCCCTCATCACCCGCCCCCGCAGGAGCAAGCGTCAAGGTCGAAGGATCAAACACAACTCTATAAGCAATAAGTGCATGCAATTTGAACTAAATTGAATACGACGCACATCGACTCCCATTATTTGCCATCAAAATTGATTCTAGTCAATAAAGGCGTTCTGCATTTAACTAGTTGAGGGTTCGTGACCGCGTTGTTTTCGATTCCTAAACAAACACGAATTTTCACTTCGGGTAATTTAAATGATTGCGAGAAATTATCAAGAGTCGGCTGTAACCATTTTGACGATATGTGGAGTTCTTACAGCTTCAGAAAACGATATTTGCGGACGATCTGGAAATAATTCTGGTTACCGGGAAGGAAACAGTCTTACAGACGAATCAAATGAAAGTTCGTAACTTAAACAAACAAACTTTTGACAAGTCTGGTATTTTTATTGGGTAATGTCATTTATTACAACAATCACGAAAGTTCAAAAGTGAGTCGAAGTTACTCTCTTTTGAGTAGTTTTGATCGAGTGTGCGGAACATTTAATTGATCAGTGTATTTTTCCGCAAGTAAGTAAAAGCTACAGCATGTTTGCTAGAAATAATCACCATAATCATCTGTCATGATGACCATTTTCATAACAATCACAAAATGGTTTCAAAAATATCAAGTTTGTAAATTGTGGGTATCAACATGCCTCTGTGAAACCTACGAATGCAAGAGGATGTACATTTCAAAGACTATCATAAAATGCAACAATGTCGCTTAAAACTGGCATTCATAAAAGTTGTAAAGCTTGTCTCGTAAGTCGTACTTAGTAAACAATACCAGGCTCACTGGAGCGATAGTCGAAACGAGATAAATCCTCAAACCAATGACGAAATTTAAACCATATCCCACTGTGTTCGTTTAAGGCTTTTGAAAGCAGCTTTCCAATTCTTTGAAGGCCAGAAAATCAGCTTGCTTCAACTGTGAACGGTACTTTCCTCTCAATCGCCGAAATGAAAACAGCCCAATCCCTTGGCGTGTCTATATTATCCGATTTAGCTTTTTCGATACAGGCATGGACTGAATCCACCTCCATGTGGCTATGTCCAGACACCATGAATCAGTGACCCACTGTCAAATCGCGATTTTTTGCAATGCATTGCATCATATGGTAAGGGAACATCATGTACACTATGATGTTGTGGCTCTGTTCAGCACAGCGATTAAAATAATAAGTCACCAATGTCACAACCGGGTTCATATTATTTAGGTCGTGCAGGATGCAAGAGCCTATTTCCTGTGATCCTCTCCTTGCAATCGATTCGTCCCATATGTAGCATGTGGCTGCATTTCCGCTTTGCTGTGTACTGAATACTGTTAGGTCGAGCGTGTATAATTGCCTTCAATGAAAAGCAGACTTACAATGTAAATAAGGTGTTGGTAATAACTTTTGCAGGTCGAAAAATGCAGTTCTGATGCTTGCTTCAGTTTTTGCATTTTGTTCACTGAGCACGTGCAGTGTTCAACTCGTTGCAGGATTATTTCCATTTTCGATTCTTCGGTCTAAGATGTCTTCTATCGAGTCAACAGTTTATCACACGTACAGCACGTATCCAATTTTAGTTTTCTGAACGATAAACTTTATGTATAGAATAACAATCGATAACTGCTCAAATGGAAAGGTTCCAATCCACCCTTTTCACATTTTACCGTAGTTTGCCCATAGGGGTAAGATGCGCCACCCTGGATTTGGACGAACGATGTGTTTTAGAATACTTTTTTCACCCTAGTTTAAAGAAAATGGATAAAAATGCTTTTTGTTTTTTTGACGTTAACTATGTCTTACGGCAATATACTGGGTGTCAATTGAAAATCTAAAATGTTGCGACCGTCATGATATGATGTTAGATTTCGAACTATAGGAAGGCTGCAACTATTACAATCGACTAAAATTCAAATGCAGAAAATCACTTGGCGTAGTTAACGTCATGCGGTCGTGTCTTGTACACAATCCCCTGTCATTTTTCTACAATAAAAACGTTTTTCGCTGTTTACGTTGCAATTTTGAAAGGTGATGTTTAAAGTCGATAAATAACCAAATTTCTGAAACTATCGCCGAGAACCAACTTTTGCACAGTCATGGTTTGTGTTACATGCAAAAATATGTTGAATTTATCCTTAAAATGCGTATTGAAGGACTTGGGGGCAAAACGCACACCTCAATTTCATACCACCAAAACAGCCATTTGAATTCAAATTCTACCGAACGTAATGCCTCGTTGAAGTTACGCGTAAATTGGAACCTAACAAATGCACATAATCAACATGTATACTATTATTGAACAACTAGCTTACCCAACGTGGCTAGGCACGTTCAAACGAAATTCAAAAGCAAAAAGCTATGTATAACTTTTCAAAGAGTGATAATGTTTTTGTTCAACTGCACATGAACAAAGAAACTTCTCTGTTAATAACTGTGTGAGTGCTGAACGTTAAGCTGAAAACCAGACTCCGCCCTAGTGAAGATGAGCAATTCTCGCTGGAACCAGGCCGCCATCGGCACCCATCGTTAGAATTCCAATTTTATATCACCGATCGCTAGTTTTCGATAAAACTTAAGGGTGGTCCTTTCGGTTTTCTTAAATTGGTGGACCCCTCGTACGCCAACTAGCTAAACAGTTTGCGAAAAAGTCCATGTTTTGATAAATCTTGGGAATTTTTTCACGTGATATGTCGCATAGTTCCCTTGGAACATATAGCAAACTTAGTAGCATCGTATACAGAAAGGATATAGCTTTCATTTGAAGATAAAAAAAATTCGGCGGCCTTTTTGAATTTGGCCGCCATTTTGAATTTTGTTAGAAAATTTTTTTTCACCATTAGCGTGCCGCTAGTTTTTAATTCTGTGATCACCATCAGAAAGCTGAGAAAAAATTGCGTAAGATAGGTGAGCAATATTATTTACCCTATGAAATGAGCGATTTTCTAAATCATGTTCTACGATATTGACGTATATGGCGAGTGCAGAGCAAACATTATTTTTTGTACAACAAAGATACAAGTTTTCAATCGTTGGTGTTTAATTCGAGTCGAGTAAAGAATAAGAGTAGTATTTTGAGTGATAAAATCTGGCGGCCATCTTGGATTTTGACGAGGGGTCCACCAATTTGAGAAACCGAAAAGACCACCCTTAAGTTTTATCGAAAACTAGCAATCGGTGATATATAATTGGAATATCCGGAAGTTAGGTTCCGGATATTTTGGGATTTACCCTACATCAACCTTTACAAACACAGGGTGACCGACCAGCTTCTAAATCAGAATGGCTCTCGATCTCCCTTTACTCGGATACCAATCGCCCAATGGTTGCAGAAGCAGTAGTATGCATGGTCAAAAACTTGAGATACAGGCGTATAAAGAGACGATAAATATTCGAGCTGTTTAGTGGTATATGATGAGTATGGAGAGACGCAGATTTGGTGACTCTCAAAACAGAACTGAAAAGTGCTACTTTTCAGCACCGAAATGAGTGCTGAAAAGTAGCACTTTTCAGCATTGGTTTTTGTCAGGAAAAGTAGGCCGTATATTTGTGCATTACCTTGATATAAAGTAGGCTTATTTGCAACGTAATAGCAAAAGGC